>NC_091327.1:5340324-5422824 GCF_038502225.1 Cherax quadricarinatus
TCTTTCTCCCGTCTCATCTATGCCTTCCATTTTCTCGAATTTCCATCTGTTTTTTTATGCCCCTTCTATCTTTCCTCATGATCTGGTATCCTGGTGGGAAGATTGCATCTGTTATTGTCTCCGTGAGTTTTGTTTCTGTAACTGCTATGATGTCTGGGGACTTCTCATTAATTCTTTCTTGCCATTCCTCATGTTTATCCATTAATCCATCTGCATTTGTGTACCAAACCTTCAACTTCTGTTCTAATACTGTAACTGTGGTGCGGGGGGTGGAAACAGAGGGATCGGTGTGTGATGGTTGGTTTGGATTGTTCAGTTGCCTTGGGAGTGTCGTGCCTGGAGTCCTTCTGCAGGTGTTTCTGGGGTGTGTGTGTGTGTGTTTGTGTGTGTGTGTGTTTAAGAAAGGCATATTAGGAAATAATTAATGCATAGACAAATCCAAATGGTGAAAATAAAACACATTAAAGCAGGAACTGTATATTTTGACGTCATGGTAAGGTGGTCTTGGTCACATGAAGCTCGCAGTACGTGATATAAACCTGACATACAGGATAAGGATCCTTGCCTTATATTGAGGCAAAAAAAAAAAAAAGAAAAGAAGCCTTAGGCAGGAGCAATGAGACACTAACTTCATGCAGTTATCTATTTTGCAGTTCTTCATATATTTTGCTCCATATATAACTGAATCTTCCCGTTGATACTATGGTTACTTATGGGAATGAATTGTACCATGCTAGAAAAATACAGAATTATCATATGCATATCTAACATATTACTTACGTTTAATTATTAACTCGTGATGATTAAATATCCATTAGTTTGCAATACATATAATGTGCTTGCAATCTCTGCAAGGAACTTCACATGCAACAACAACAACATGAGGGTTGCTTGTATTTTAACTTAATCTCATATACAGTTACCTATTTTCTTAAAACAATGAGAAGAAGTTTCTTGTGAGATGCTCAGGTTTTAATTTCTTTGAAATTGATTTTGTGGTGAAGATATAAAACATTTATAGCCAGTTTGTAACATGTCACTCTTGTGTTTGTAACATGTCACTCCTGTGTTTGTAACATGTCACTCTTGTGTTTGTAACATGTCACTCTTGTGTTTGTAACATGTCACTCTTGTGTTTGTAACATGTCACTCTTGTGTTGGTAACATGTCACTCTTGTGTTTGTAACATGTCACTCTTGTGTTTGTAACATGTCACTGTTGTGTTTGTAACATGTCACTCTTGTGTTTGAAACATGTCACTCTTGTGTTTGTAACATGTCACTCTTGTGTTTGTAACATGTCACTCTTGTGTTGGTAACATGTCACTCTTGTGTTGGTAACATGTCACTCTTGTGTTTGTAACATGTCACTCTTGTGTTGGTAACATGTCACTCTTGTGTTGGTAACATGTCACTCTTGTGTTGGTAACATGTCTCTCTTGTGTTGGTAACATGTCACTCTTGTGTTTGTAACAAGTCACTCTTGTGTTTGTAACATGTCACTCTTGTGTTGGTAACATGTCACTCTTGTGTTGGTAACATGTCACTCTTGTGTTTGTAACATGTCACTCTTGTGTTGGTAACATGTCACTCTTGTGTTGGTAACATGTCACTCTTGTGTTTGTAACATGTCACTCTTGTGTTGGTAACATGTCACTCTTGTGTTGGTAACATGTCACTCTTGTGTTGGTAACATGTCACTCTTGTGTTTGTAACATATCACTCTTGTGTTTGTAACATGTCACTCTTGTGTTGGTAACATATCACTCTTGTGTTTGCAACATGTCACTCTTGTGTTTGTAACATGTCACTCTTGTGTTTGTAACATGTCACTCTTGTGTTGGTAACATGTCTCTCTTGTGTTGGTAACATGTCACTCTTGTGTTTGTAACAAGTCACTCTTGTGTTTGTAACATGTCACTCTTGTGTTGGTAACATGTCACTCTTGTGTTGGTAACATGTCACTCTTGTGTTTGTAACATGTCACTCTAGTGTTGGTAACATGTCACTCTTGTGTTGGTAACATGTCACTCTTGTGTTTGTAACATGTCACTCTTGTGTTGGTAACATGTCACTCTTGTGTTGGTAACATGTCACTCTTGTGTTGGTAACATGTCACTCTTGTGTTTGTAACATGTCACTCTTGTGTTTGTAACATGTCACTCTTGTGTTGGTAACATATCACTCTTGTGTTTGCAACATGTCACTCTTGTGTTTGTAACATGTCACTCTTGTGTTTGTAACATGTCATTCTTGTGTTAGTAACATGTCACTCTTGTGTTGGTAACATGTCACTCTTGTGTTTGTAACAAGTCACTCTTGTGTTTGTAACATGTCACTCTTGTGTTGGTAACATGTCACTCTTGTGTTGGTAACATGTCACTCTTGTGTTTGTAACATGTCACTCTTGTGTTGGTAACATGTCACTCTTGTGTTGGTAACATGTCACTCTTGTGTTTGTAACATGTCACTCTTGTGTTGGTAACATGTCACTCTTGTGTTGGTAACATGTCACTCTTGTGTTGGTAACATGTCACTTTTGTGTTGGTAACATGTCACTCTTGTGTTTGTAACATGTCACTCTTGTGTTGGTAACATATCACTCTTGTGTTTGTAACATGTCACTCTTGTGTTTGTAACATGTCACTCTTGTGTTTGTAACATGTCACTCTTGTGTTGGTAACATGTTACTCTTGTGTTGGTAACATGTCACTCTTGTGTTTGTAACATGTCACTCTTGTGTTTGTAACATGTCACTCTTGTGTTGGTAACATGTCACTCTTGTGTTTGTAACATGTCACTCTTGTGTTGGTAACATGTCACTCTTGTGTTTGTAACATGTCACTCTTGTGTTTGTAACATGTCACTCTTGTGTTTGTAACATGTCACTCTTGTGTTTGTAACATGTCACTCTTGTGTTGGTAACATATCACTCTTGTGTTTGTAACATGTCACTCTTGTGTTTGTAACATGTCACTCATGTGTTTGTAACATGTCACTCTTGTGTTGGTAACATGTCACTCTTGTGTTTGTAACATGTCACTCTTGTGTTTGTAACATGTCACTCTTGTGTTGGTAACATGTCACTCTTGTGTTTGTAACATGTCACTCTTGTTTTTGTAACATGTCACTCTTGTGTTTGTAACATGTCACTCTTGTGTTGGTAACATGTCACTCTTGTGTTTGTAACATGTCACTCTTGTGTTGGTAACATGTCACTTTTGTGTTTGTAACATGTCACTCTTGTGTTGGTAACATGTCAGTCTTGTGTTTGTAACATGTCACTCTTGTGTTGGTAACATGTCACTCTTGTGTTTGTAATATGTCATTCTTGTGTTGGTAACATGTCACTCTTGTGTTTGTAACATGTCACTCTTGTGTTGGTAACATGTCACTCTTGTGTTTGTAACATGTCACTCTTGTGTTTGTAATATGTCACTCTTGTGTTGGTAACATGTCACTCTTGTGTTTGTAACATGTCACTCTTGTGTTTGTAACATGTCACTCTTGTGTTTGTAACATGTCACTCTTGTGTTTGTAACATGTCACTCTTGTGTTTGTAACATGTCACTCTTGTGTTTGTAACATGTCACTCTTGTGTTGGTAACATGACACTCTTGTGTTTGTAACATGTCACTCTTGCGTTTGTAACATGTCACTCTTGTGTTTGTAACATGTCACTCTTGTGTTGGTAACATGTCACTCTTGTGTTTGTAACATGTCACTCTTGTGTTTGTAACATGTCACTCTTGTGTTTGTAACATGTCACTCTTGTGTTTGTAACATGTCACTATTGTGTTTGTAACATGTCACTCTTGTGTTTGTAACATGTCACTCTTGTGTTTGTAACATGTCACTCTTGTGTTGGTAACATGTCACTCTTGTGTTTGTAACATGTCACTCTTGTGTTTGTAACATGTCACTCTTGTGTTTGTAACATGTCACTCATGTGTTTGTAACATGTCACTCTTGTGTTGGTAACATGTCACTCTTGTGTTTGTAACATGTCACTCTTGTGTTTGTAACATGTCACTCTTGTGTTGGTAACATGTCACTCTTGTGTTTGTAACATGTCACTCTTGTTTTTGTAACATGTCACTCTTGTGTTTGTAACATGTCACTCTTGTGTTGGTAACATGTCACTCTTGTGTTTGTAACATGTCACTCTTGTGTTTGTAACATGTCACTCTTGTGTTGGTAACATGTCACTCTTGTGTTTGTAACATGTCACTCTTGAGTTTGTAACATGTCACTCTTGTGTTGGTAACATGTCACTCTTGTGTTGGTAACATGTCACTCTTGTGTTTGTAACATGTCACTCCTGTGTTGGTAACATGTCACTCTTGTGTTTGTAACATGTCACTCTTGTGTTGGTAACATGTCACTCTTGTGTTTGTAACATGTCACTCTTGTGTTGGTAACATGTCACTCTTGTGTTGGTAACATGTCACTCTTGTGTTTGTAATATGTCATTCTTGTGTTGGTAACATGTCACTCTTGTGTTTGTAACATGTCACTCTTGTGTTGGTAACATGTCACTCTTGTGTTTGTAACATGTCACTCTTGTGTTTGTAACATGTCACTCTTGTGTTTGTAACATGTCACTCTTGTGTTTGTAACATGTCACTCTTGTGTTTGTAACATGTCACTCTTGTGTTTGTAACATGTCACTCTTGTGTTTGTAACATGTCACTCTTGTGTTGGTAACATGACACTCTTGTGTTTGTAACATGTCACTCTTGCGTTTGTAACATGTCACTCTTGTGTTTGTAACATGTCACTCTTGTGTTGGTAACATGTCACTCTTGTGTTTGTAACATGTCACTCTTGTGTTGGTAACATGTGTCACTCTTGTGTTTGTAACATGTCACTCTTGTGTTTGTAACATGTCACTCTTGTGTTGGTAACATGTCACTCTTGTGTTGGTAACATGTCACTCTTGTGTTTGTAACATGTCACTCTTGTGTTTGTAACATGTCACTCTTTTGTTGGTAACATGTCACTCTTGTGTTGGTAACATGTCACTCTTGTGTTTGTAACATGTCACTCTTGTGTTTGTAACATGTCACTCTTGTGTTGGTAACATGTCACTCTTGTGTTGGTAACATGTCACTCTTGTGTTTGTAACATGTCACTCTTGTGTTGGTAACATGTCACTCCTGTGTTGGTAACATGTCAATCTTGTGTTTGTAACATGTCACTCTTGTGTTGGTAACATGTCACTCTTGTGTTTGTAACATGTCACTCTTGTGTTTGTAACATGTCACTCTTGTGTTTGTAACATGTCACTCTTGTGTTGGTAACATGTCACTCTTGTGTTTGTAACATGTCTCTCTTGTGTTTGTAACATGTCACTCTTGTGTTTGTAACATGTCACTCTTGTGTTTGTAACATGTCACTCTAGTGTTTGTAACATGTCACTCTTGTGTTTGTAACATGTCACTCTTGTGTTGGTAACATGTCACTCTTGTGTTGGTAACATGTCACTCTTGTGTTTGTAACATGTCACTCTTGAGTTTGTAACATGTCACTCTTGTGTTGGTAAAATGTCACTCTTGTGTTGGTAACATGTCACTCTTGTGTTTGTAACATGTCACTCCTGTGTTGGTAACATGTCACTCTTGTGTTTGTAACATGTCACTCTTGTGTTGGTAACATGTCACTCTTGTGTTTGTAACATGTCACTCTTGTGTTGGTAACATGTCACTCTTGTGTTGGTAACACGTCACTCTTGTGTTTGTAACATGTCACTCTTGTATTTGTAACATGTCACTCTTGTGTTTGTAACATGTCACTCTTGTGTTTGTAACATGTCACTCTTGTGTTTGTAAAATGTCACTCTTGTGTTGGTAACATGTCACTCTTGTGTTTGTAACATGTCACTCTTGTGTTGGTAACAGGTCACTCTTGTGTTTGTAACATGTCACTCTTGTGTTTGTAACATATCACTATTGTGTTGGTAACATGTCACTCTTGTGTTTGTAACATGTCACTCTTGTATTTGTAACATGTCACTCTTGTGTTTGTAACATGTCACTCTTGTGTTTGTAACATGTCACTCTTGTGTTTAAGAACATAAGAACATAAGAACGAAGGAACACTGCAGAAGGCCTACTGGCCCATGCGAGGCAGGTCCAAGTCCCTACCGGCTCAAGCCAACGCACCCAACCTAGTCAGGTCAGGTCACATTGACTTAAGGGAGGAACACGGCAACCGACCTGTTAGCACAAGCTATCAGGTCCAACTCACACCCACCCACATCTACTCATGTATTTATCCAACCTATTTTTAAAGCTACACAACGTTCTGGCCTCTATAACGGTACTTGGGAGTTTGTTCCACTCATCCACAACTCTATTACCAAACCAGTACTTTCCTATATCCCTCCTGAATCTGAATTTTTCCAACTTAAAACCATTGCTGCGAGTCCTGTCTAGGCTAGATATTTTCAGCACACTATTTACATCCCCTTTATTTATTCCTGTCTTCCACTTATAAACCTCAATCATATCCCCCCTAATTCTACGTCTTTCTAGAGAGTGCAGTTTCAGGGCCCTTAGTCTATCCTCATAGGGAAGGTTTCTGATACATGGGATCATCTTTGTCATCCTCCTTTGTACATTTTCCAGAGAATTTATATCCATTCTGTAATACGGTGACCAAAACTGTGCAGCATAATCTAAATGAGGCCTAACCAAGGATGTATAGAGTTGAAGAACAACCTGAGGACTCCTATTATTTATGCTTCTTGATATGAAGCCAAGGATTCTATTAGCTTTATTGCGAACACTTATGCACTGTTGTCTTGGTTTCAGATTACTGCTAACCAGAACTCCTAAATCTTTTTCGCAATCCGTAATATTAAGATCTACATTATTTAGTTTATATGTGGCATGGTTATTGACCTGTCCAACATTTAGAACTTTGCATTTGTCTATATTAAACTGCATCTGCCACTTCTCCGACCACTGCATCAGTCTATTCAAATCTTCCTGGAGTGCTCGAATGTCCTCGTCAGAATGAATTCGACGGCCTATTTTGGTGTCATCGGCAAACTTGCCGATGTCGCTCTTTATGCCCTCATCTATGTCGTTTATGTAGATTGTGAACAGCAGGGGGCCCAACACTGACCCCTGTGGAACACCGCTCGTGACGCTTCCCCACTCTGATTTCTCCCCATTTATGCAAACTCTCTGCTGCCTATTTGTCAACCATGCCTCTATCCAGGAAAAAATTTCTCCTCCTATTCCATGTGCTTTAATTTTCCTCAATAGTCTCTGATGTGGGACCCTGTCAAAAGCCTTACTGAAGTCCATATACACAATATCATATTCATTACCATGATCTACCTCCTCAAATACCTTAGTGAAAAAAGTTAATAAATTCGTAAGGCAGGAACGCCCCTTTGTAAAACCATGCTGAGATTCGTTGATTAATTTATGCTTTTCAAGGTGGCTACGAACTGCCTCGGCAATTATTGATTCCATAAATTTTCCCACTATGGAGGTTAGGCTTATTGGTCTATAGTTCGAAGCTAAGGACCTGTCACCTGTTTTGAAAATAGGTATCACATTTGCCATTTTCCACTTATCTGGCACCATGCCAGTTTGTAGTGATATGTTGAAAAGATTAGCCAAAGGTGTGCTAAGCTCCTCTTTACATTCCTTTAGAACCCTTGCATACAGTTCATCAGGGCCTGGGGATTTGTTAGGTTTTAATTTATCTATTTGCCTAAGGACCATGTCACTTGTGACCCTAATAGTGCACAGTTTATTATCGTCCTGTTCTACATAATTTATCATTACTGGAATATCGCTGGTATCCTCCTGTGTAAAAACTGAGAGGAAGTATGTGTTAAAAATTCTACACATTTCCTTATCACTGTCAGTGAGCTGACCCGAGGAACTTTTGAGTGGGCCTATCTTGTCCCTGATCTTACTTCTGTATACCTGAAAGAATCCTTTTGGGTTAGTCTTCGATTCTCTTGCAACTTTAACCTCATAATCTCTATTTGCTTTTCTAATTCCCTTTTTTATTTCTCTCTTTAACTGAATATATCGATTTCTTAATTGCCCCTCTCCTCTTTTGATTTGCCTATATATGCCTCTCTTTTGACCAATCAGATATTTTAATCTATTGTTCATCCATTTAGGATCATTTTTGTTTGATCTGATTTCCCTATTTGGAACATAATTTGACTGAGCAGCTAGAACTATGCCCTGGAAAGCATCATATCGGCAACCATCACCACCTACCTGACCCCTAGTCAGGTCATTCCAGTTCAGCCCACCTAAGTAATTTTTCAGTCCTATGAAATCAGCCAAGCGAAAGTCAGGGACGGAGACTTGATTGCCATTATTAGGGGAATTCCATGATATGTTAAAACTGAGTGATTTGTGATCACTCTCCCCAAGCTCATCATTAACCTCAAGATTATTAATTAGTGTTTCCCTACTGGCAAGAACCAAGTCAAGGAGGTTATTTCCCCTAGTTGGCTCTGTCACAAACTGTTTTAAAAAACAATCCTGGATCGTATCAAGAAAGTCACCCGACTCTAAATTTCCTGTCAAATTGCTCCAGTCAATCTGTCTATAGTTGAAATCTCCCATTAGCACAACATTTTCGTATGTAGATGCCTTACGAATTTCGTCCCATAGAAGTTTACTGCACTCCCTATCAAGATTTGGGGCCCTGTAAATCACACCCAAAATTAGTTTTTCTCGGCCCTCGAGAAGCTGTAACCAAACAGATTCAGTGGCTGACGCTTCTAATTTAATATCTTGTCTAACACAACAATTTAAATTGTCTCTGACATACATCGCTACTCCACCACCTTTCCTGTTGACCCTGTCAGTGTGGAATAATTTATAGCCTTGTATGTGACATTCAGAGGGCATCTCTCTATCTTTCAGATTGAGCCAGGTCTCTGTTATAGCAATAATATCTATGTTTCCTGCACTTGCAATTAATCTTAGCTCATCTATCTTATTTCTAACACTCCTGCTATTAGTATAGTAAACCTTAAGGGAGCTAGTCCCTTGCTGCCCTCTGCTGTCCCCCTTTGTTTGCTGACCTGTTCTATTGTCTTTATTTATAACTTCATGCTGAATGCCTTTTATACATTTACTGTTTCCAACCCTAGTGTTGCAACCTGCTTGTTTCCCACACACACCCATACCTCTATCTTCCATCAGTTTAAAATCATAGGCATTTCACCAATGGCCTTCTCAATCGAGTCTGCAAGTGCTACCACCCCTGCCCCAGAGAGATGAACCCCATCCCTTGCATACATATCATGTTTGCCATAAAAGTTGTTCCAGTTGTCAATGAATGGGATTGCAAGTTCCTTGCAGTATCTGTCTAGCCAGCAATTTACACCAATTGCCCTAGACAACCATTCATTTCCTACTCCCCTTCTAGGCAAGATGCTACATATGATTGGGATCCCTCCCTTAGACTTAATGAAATCTATAGCTGACCTGTACTTATCTAGCAGCTCTTCTCTCCTACCCTTCCCAATATCATTTCCACCAGCACTGAGACAGATAATGGGCTTGTTCCCATTACCTGACATGATATTATCCAGTCTGTTGACAATGTCCCCAACACCCATGGCATGGTTATTGACCTGTCCAACATTTAGAACTTTGCATTTGTCTATATTAAACTGCATCTGCCACTCTTGTGTTGGTAACATGCCACTCTTGTGTTTGTAACATGTCACTCTTGTGTTGGTAACATGTCACTCTTGTGTTTGTAACATGTCACTCTTGTATTTGTAACATGTAACTCTTGTGTTTGTAACATGTCACTCTTGTGTTGGTAACATGTCACTCTTGTGTTTGTAATATGTCACTCTTGTGTTTGTAACATGTCACTCTTGTGTTTGTAACATGTCACTCTTGTGTTGGTAACATGTCACTCTTGTGTTGGTAACATGTCACTCTTGTGTTTGTAACATGTCACTCTTGTGTTGGTAACATGTCACTCTTGTGTTTGTAACATGTCACTCTTGTGTTGGTAACATGTCACTCTTGTGTTTGTAACATGTCACTCTTGTGTTTGTAACATGTCACTCTTGTGTTTGTAACATGTCACTCTTGTGTTTGTAACATGACTCTCTCTTGTTCGTAACATGTCACTCTTGTGTTTGTAACATGACTCTCTCTTGTTTGTAACATGTCACTCTTGTGTTTGTAACATGACTCTCTCTTGTTTGAAACATGTCATTTTTGTGTTTCTAACATGACTCTCTCTTGTTTGTAACATGTTACTCTTGTGTTTGTAACATGTCACTCTTATGTTTTTGTAACATGTCACTCTTGTGTTTGTAACATGACTCTCTCGTGTTTGTAACATGTTACTCTTGTGTTTGTAACATGACTCTCTCTTGTTTCTAACATGTCACTCTTGTGTTTGTAACATGACTCTCTCGTGTTTGTAACATGACTCTCTCGTGTTTGAAACATGTCGCTCTTGTGTTTGTAACATGACTCTCTCTTGTTTGTAACATGTCACTCTTGTGTTTGTAACATGTCACTTTTGTGTTTGTAACATGGCTCTCTCGTGTTTGTAACATGTCGCTCTAGTGTTTGTAACATGTCACTCTTGTTTTTGTAACATGACTCTCTCGTGTTTGTAACATGTTGCTCTTGTGTTTGTAACATGTCACTCTTGTGTTTGTAACATGTCACTCTTGTGTTTATAACATGACTCTTGTGTTTGTAACATGTTGCTCTAGTGTTTGTAACATGTCACTCTCGTGTTTGTAACATGACTCTCTCGTGTTTGTAACATGACTCTCTCGTGTTTGTAACATATCGCTCTTGTGTTTGTAACATGACTCTTGTTTGTAACATGTCACTCTTGTGTTTGTAACATGACTCTCTCGTGTTTGTAACATGTCGCTCTAGTGTTTGTAACATGTCACTCTCGTGTTTGTAACATGTCGCTCTAGTGTTTGTAACATGTCACTCTCGTGTTTGTAACATGACTCTTTCATCTTTGAAACATGTCGCTCTTGTGTTTGTAACATGTTGCGCTGGTGTTTGTAACTTTGTAACATGACTTTCTCGTGTTTGTAACATGTCACTCTCATGTTTGTAACATGTCGCTCTCGTGTTTCCAACATGTCACTCTCGTGTTTATAACATGTCACTCTCGTGTTTGTAACATGTCGATCTCGTGTTTGTAACATGTCACTCTCGTGTTCGTAATATGTCACTCTCGTGTTTGTAACATGTCGCTCTCGTGTTTGTAACATGTCACTGTCGTGCTTGTAACATGTCAATGTCGTGCATGTAACATGTCACTGTCGTGTTTGTATGTCGTCGGATCCAGGTACAACACCTAGCTCTGCTTGGTGCGTGATTCTCGTAGGATTGTATTGGCCCGTGGGTTAGAGCTTCGTGGAATGAGGCAGGCTAAAACATTACGGGTTCGAATCCTCGGCTAGTCGCAGTGTTGTTACATATATATATATATATATATATATATATATATATATATATATATATATATATATATATATATATATATATATATATATATATATATATATATATATATATATATATATATAGTGAAAGAATACAAGGGGTTGTCTTGCTCTAGTTCTGTTCCACTAAGTTGTTTTGTTTGCTGACTTAAGACCAGAGTGTAGCTGGTCATTAAACTATCACCTGTCTTTATAATTTTGTTGTGATGCTGTTGTAGAAAGTGTTGTGGTGCTGTTATGGTGCTGGTTTCTGGTAATAAGTGTTGTGGTGCTGTTATGGTGCTGGTTTCTGGTAATAAGTGTTGTGGTGCTGTTATGGTGCTGGTTTCTGGTAATAAGTGTTGTGGTGCTGTTATGGTGCTGGTTTCTGGTAATAAGTGTTGTGATGCTGTTATGGTGCCGGTTTCTGGTAATAAGTGTTGTGGTGCTGTTATGGTGCTCGTTTCTGGTAATAAGTGTTGTGGTGCTGTTATGGTGCTGGTTTCTGGTAATAAGTGTTGTGGTGCTGTTATGGTGCTGGTTTCTGGTAATAAGTGTTGTGGTGCTGTTATGGTGCTGGTTTCTGGTAATAAGTGTTGTGGTGCTGTTATGGTGCTGGTTTCTGGTAATAAGTGTTGTGGTGCTGTTATGGTGCTGGTTTCTGGTAATAAGTGTTGTGATGCTGTTATGGTGCTGGTTTCTGGTAATAAGTGTTGTGGTGCTGTTATGGTGCTGGTTTCTGGTAATAAGTGTTGTGGTGCTGTTATGGTGCTGGTTTCTGGTAATAAGTGTTGTGGTGCTGTTATGGTGCTGGTTTCTGGTAATAAGTGTTGTGGTGCTGTTATGGTGCTGGTTTCTGGTAATAAGTGTTGTGGTGCTGTTATGGTGCTGGTTTCTGGTAATAAGTGTTGTGGTGCTGTTATGGTGCTGGTTTCTGGTAATAAGTGTTGTGATGCTGTTATGGTGCTGGTTTCTGGTAATAAGTGTTGTGGTGCTGTTATGGTGCTGGTTTCTGGTAATAAGTGTTGTGGTGCTGTTATGGTGCTGGTTTCTGGTAATAAGTGTTGTGGTGCTGTTATGGTGCTGGTTTCTGGTAATAAGTGTTGTGGTGCTGTTATGGTGCTGGTTTCTGGTAATAAGTGTTGTGGTGCTGTTATGGTGCTGGTTTCTGGTAATAAGTGTTGTGGTGCTGTTATGGTGCTGGTTTCTGGTAATAAGTGTTGTGATGCTGTTATGGTGCTGGTTTCTGGTAATAAGTGTTGTGGTGCTGTTATGGTGCTGGTTTCTGGTAATAAGTGTTGTGGTGCTGTTATGGTGCTGGTTTCTGGTAATAAGTGTTGTGGTGCTGTTATGGTGCTGGTTTCTGGTAATAAGTGTTGTGGTGCTGTTATGGTGCTGGTTTCTGGTAATAAGTGTTGTGGTGCTGTTATGGTGCTGGTTTCTGGTAATAAGTGTTGTGGTGCTGTTATGGTGCTGGTTTCTGGTAATAAGTGTTGTGGTGCTGTTATGGTGCTGGTTTCTGGTAATAAGTGTTGTGGTGCTGTTATGGTGCTGGTTTCTGGTAATAAGTGTTGTGGTGCTGTTATGGTGCTGGTTTCTGGTAATAAGTGTTGTGGTGCTGTTATGGTGCTGGTTTCTTGTAATAAGTGTTGTGGTGCTGTTATGGTGCTGGTTTCTTGTAATAAGTGTTGTGGTGCTGTTATGGTGCTGGTTTCTGGTAATAAGTGTTGTGGTGCTGTTATGGTGCTGGTTTCTGGTAATAAGTGTTGTGGTGCTGTTATGGTGCTGGTTTCTTGTAATAAGTGTTGTGGTGCTGTTATGGTGCTGGTTTCTTGTAATAAGTGTTGTGGTGCTGTTATGGTGCTGGTTTCTGGTAATAAGTGTTGTGGTGCTGTTACGGTGCTGGTTTCTTGTAATAAGTGTTGTGGTGCTGTTATGGTGCTAGTTTCTTGTAATAAGTGTTGTGGTGCTGTTATGGTGCTGGTTTCTTCTTTAAGTGTTGTGGTGCTGTTATGGTGCTGGTTCCTTGTACTAAGTGTTGTGGTTCTGTTATGGTGCTTTTTGTGTAATAAGTGTTATGGTGCTGTTTCTTGTAATAAGTGTTGTGGTGCTGTTATGGTGCTGGTTTCTTGTATTAAGTGTTGTGGTGCTGTTATGGTGCTGGTTCCTTGTACTAAGTGTTGTGGTTCTGTTATGGTGCTTTTTGTGTAATAAGTGTTATGGTGCTGTTTCTTGTAATAAGTGTTGTGGTGCTGTTATGGTGCTGGTTTCTTGTATTAAGTGTTGTGGTGCTGTTATGGTGCTGGTTTCTTGTATTAAGTGTTGTGGTGCTGTTATGGTGCTGGTTCCTTGTACTAAGTGTTGTGGTTCTGTTATAGTGCTTTTTGTGTAATAAGTGTTATGGTGCTGTTTCTTGTAATAAGTGTTGTGGTGCTGTTATGGTGCTGGTTTCTGGTAATAAGTGTTGTGGTGCTGTTATGGTGCTGGTTTCTGGTAATAAGTGTTGTGGTGCTGTTATGGTGCTGGTTTCTGGTAATAAGTTTTGTGGTGCTGTTATGGTGCTGGTTTCTTGTAATAAATGTTGTGATGCTGTTATGGTGCTGGTTTCTGGTAATAAGTGTTGTGGTGCAGTTATGGTGTTGGTTTCTGGTAATAAGTGTTGTGTTGCTGTTATGGTGCAGGTTTCTGGTAATAATTGTTGTGATGCTGTTATGGTGCTGGTTTCTGGTAATAAGTGTTGTGTTGCTGTTATGGTGCTGGTTTCTGGTAATAATTGTTGTGATGCTGTTATGGTGCTGGTTTCTGGTAATAAGTGTTTTGGTGCTGTTATGGTGCTGGTTTCTGGTAATAAGTGTTGTGGTGCAGTTATGGTGCTGGTTTCTGGTAATAAGTGTTGTGATGCTGTTATGGTGCTGGTTTCTGGTAATAAGTGTTGTGGTGCTGTTATGGTGCTGTTATGGTGCTGGTTTCTTGTAATAAGTGTTGTGGTGCTGTTATGGTGCTGGTTTCTGGTAATAAGTGTTGTGTTGCTGTTATGGTGCTGGTTTCTGGTAATAATTGTTGTGATGCTGTTATGGTGCTGGTTTCTGGTAATAAGTGTTGTGGTGCTGTTATGGTGCTGGTTTCTGGTAATTGTTGTGATGCTGTTATGGTGCTGGTTTCTGGTAATAAGTGTTGTGTTGCTGTTATGGTGCTGGTTTCTGGTAATAAGTGTTGTGATGCTGTTATGGTGCTGGTTTCTGGTAATAAGTGTTGTGATGCTGTTATGGTGCTGGTTTCTGGTAATAATTGTTGCGATGCTGTTATGGTGCTGGTTTCCGGTAATAAGTGTTGTGGTGCTGTTATGGTGCTGGTTTCTTTTAATAAGTGTTGTGGTGTTGTTATGGTTCTTTTTTGTGTAATAAGTGTTATGGTGCTGTTTCTTGTAATAAGTGTTGTGATGCCGTTGTGGTGCTGGTTTCTAGTAATAAGTATTGTGGTGCTGTTATGGTGCTGGTTTCTTGTAATATGTTGTGGTGCTGTTATGGTGCTGGTTTGTGGTAATAAGTGCTGTGGTGCTGTTATAGTGCTGGTTTCTTGTAATAAGTGTTGTGGTGCTGTTATGGTGCTGGCTTCATGTAATAAGTGTTGTTATACTGTTATGGTGATGGTTTCTTGAAATAAGTATTGTGGTGCTGTTATGGTGCTGTTTTCTGGTAATAAGTGTTGTGGTGCTCTTATGGTGCTGGTTTCTGGTAATAAGTGTTATGGTGCTGGTTTCTGGTAATAAGTGTTGTGATGCTGTTATGGTACTGGTTTCTGGTAATAAGTGTTGTGATGCTGTTATGGTGCTGGTTTCTGGTAATAAGTGTTGTGGTGCTGGTTTCTGGTAATAAGTGTTGTGATGCTGTTATGGTGCTGGTTTCTGGTAATAAGTGTTGTGGTGCTGTTATGGTGCTGGTTTCTTGAAATAAGTGTTGTGATGCTGTTATGGTGCTGGTTTATTGTAATAAGTGTTGTGGAGCTGTTATGGTGCTGGTTCCTTGTACTAAGTGTTGTGGTGCTGTTATGGTGCTGTTATGGTGCTTTTTGTGTAATAAGTGTTATGGTGCTGTTTCTTGTAATAAGTGTTGTGGTTCTGTTATGGTGGTGGCTTTTTGTAACAAGTGTTGTGGTGCCGGTTTCTGGTAATAAGTGTTGTGATGCTGTTATGGTGCTGGTTTCTTGTAATAAGTATTGTGGTGATATTATGGTGCTGGTTTCTGGTAATAAGTGTTGTGGTGCTGTTATGGTGCTGGTTTCTGGTAATAAGTGTTGTGGTGCTGTTGTGGTGCTGGTTTCTGGTAATAAGTGTTGTGATGCTGTTATGGTGCTGGTTTCTGGTAATAAGTGTTGTGGTGCTGTTATGGTGCTGGTTTCTTGTAATAAGTGTTGTGGTGCTGTTATGGTGCTGGTTTCTGGTAATAAATGTTGTGTTGCTGTTATGGTGTTGGTTTCTGGTAATAAGTGTTGTGATGCTGTTATGGTGCTGGTTTCTGGTAATAAGTGTGGTGGTGCTGTTATGGTGCTGGTTTCTGGTAATAAGTGTTGTGGTGCTGTTATGGTGCTGGTTTCTGGTAATAAGTGTTGTGATGCTGTTATGGTGCTGGTTTCTGGTAATAAGTGTTGTGATGCTGTTATGGTGCTGGTTTCTGGTAATAAGTGTTGTGATGCTGTTATGGTGCAGGTTTCTGGTAGTAAGTGTTGTGGTGCTGTTATGGTGCTGGTTTCTTTTAATAAGTGTTGTGGTGCTGTTATGGTGCTGGTTTCTTGTACTAAGTGTTATGGTGCTGTTATGGTGCTTTTTGTGTAATAAGTGTTATGGTGCTGTTTCTTGTAATAAGCGTTGTGATGCTGTTGTGGTGCTGGTTTCTTGTAATAAGTATTGTTGTGCTGTTATGGTGCTGGTTTCTTGTAATAAGTGTTGTGGTGCTGTTATGGTGCTGGTTTGTGGTAATAAGTGTTGTGGTGCTGTTATGGTGATGGTTTCTTGTAATAAGTGTTGTGATGCTGTTATTGTGCTGGTTTCTTGTAATAAGTGTTGTGGTGCTGTTATGGTGCTGGTTTCTGGAAATAAGTGTTATGGTGCTGTTATGGTGCTGGTTTGTGGTAATAAGTGTTGTTATGCTGTTATGGTGCTGGCTTCTTGTAATAAGTGTTATGGTGCGCTTTTGGTGCTGGTTTGTGGTAATAAGTGTTGTTATTCTGTTATGGTGCTGGCTTCATGTAATAAGTGTTGTGATATTGTTATAAAGCTGGTTTCTTGTAATAAGTATTGTGGTGCTGTTATGGTGCTGTTTTCTGGTAATAAGTGTTGTGGTGCCGTTATGGTGCTGGTTTCTGGTAATAAGTGTTGTGATGCTGGTTTCTGGTAATAAGTGTTGTGGTGCTGGTTTCTGGTAATAAGTGTTGTGATGCTGTTTTGGTGCTGGTTTCTGGTAATAAGTGTTGTGGTGCTGTTATGGTGCTGGTTTGTGGTAATAAGTGTTGTGGTGCTGTTATGGTGCTGATTTCTTGTAATAAGTGTTGTAGTGCTCTTATGGTGCTGGTTTGTGGTAATAAGTATTGTTGTGCTGTTATGGTGCTGGCTTCTTGTAATAAGTGTTGTGATGCTGTTATGGTTCTGGTTTCTTGTAATAAGTATTGTGGTGCTGTTATGGTGCTTGTTTCTGGTAATAAGTGTTGTGGTGCTGTTATGGTGCTGGTTTCTGATAACAACTGTTGTGGTGCTGGTTTCTGGTAATAAATGTTGTGATGCTGTTATGGTGCTGTTTTCTGGTAATAAGTGTTCTGTTGCTGTTATGGTGCTGGTTTCTGGTAATAATTGTTGTGATGCTGTAATGGTGCTTGTTTCTGTAAATAAGTGTTGTGATGCTGTTATGGTGCTGGTTTCCGGTAATAAGTGTTGTGGTGCTGTTATGGTGCTGGTTTCTTGTAATAAGTGTTGCGGTGCTGTTATGGTGTTGGTTTCTGTTAATAAGTGTTGTGGTGCTGTTATGGTGCTGGTTTCTAGTAATAAGTGTTGTGGTGCTGTTATGGTGCTGGTTTCTGATAAGAAGTGTTGTGGTGCTGTTATGGTGCTGGTTTCTTGTAATAAGTGTTGTTATGCTGTTATGGTGCTGGCTTCATGTAATAAGTGTTGTGATACTGTTATACAGCTGGTTTCTTGTAATAAGTATTGTGGTGCTGTTATGGTGCTGGTTTCTAGGAATAAGTGTTGTGGTGCTGTTATGGTGCTGGTTTCTGGTAATAAGTGTTGTGATGGTGTTATGGTGCTTGTTTGTGGTAATAAGTGTTTTGAAGCTGTTATAGTGCTGGTTTGTGGTAATAAGTGTTGTGGTGCTGTTATGGTGCTGGTTTCTATTAAGAAGTGTTGTGGTGCTGTTATGGTGCTGGTTTCTGGTAATAAGTGTTGCGATGCTGTTATGGTGCTGGTTTCTGGCAATAAGTGTTGTGATGCTGTTATGGTGCTGGTTTCTAGTAATAAGTGTTGTGATGCTGTTATGGTGCAGGTTTCTTGTAATAAGTGTTGTGGTGCTGTTATGGTGCTGATTTCTTGTAATAAGTGTTGTAGTGCTCTTATGGTGCTGGTTTGTGGTAATAAGTATTGTTGTGCTGTTATGGTGCTGGCTTCTTGTAATAAGTGTTGTGATGCTGTTATGGTTCTGGTTTCTTGTAATAAGTATTGTGGTGCTGTTATGGTGCTTGTTTCTGGTAATAAGTGTTGTGGTGCTGTTATGGTGCTGGTTTCTGATAACAAGTGTTGTGGTGCTGGTTTCTGGTAATAAATGTTGTGATGCTGTTATGGTGCTGTTTTCTGGTAATAAGTGTTCTGTTGCTGTTATGGTGCTGGTTTCTGGTAATAATTGTTGTGATGCTGTAATGGTGCTGGTTTCTGTAAATAAGTGTTGTGATGCTGTTATGGTGCTGGTTTCTGGTAATAAGTGTTGTGGTGCTGTTATGGTGCTGGTTTCTTGTAATAAGTGTTGCGGTGCTGTTATGGTGTTGGTTTCTGTTAATAAGTGTTGTGGTGCTGTTATGGTGCTGTTATGGTGCTGGTTTCTAGTAATAAGTGTTGTGGTGCTGTTATGGTGCTGGTTTCTGATAAGAAGTGTTGTGGTGCTGTTATGGTGCTGGTTTCTTGTAATAAGTGTTGTTATGCTGTTATGGTGCTGGCTTCATGTAATAAGTGTTGTGATACTGTTATACAGCTGGTTTCCTGTAATAAGTATTGTGGTGGTGTTATGGTGCTGGTTTCTAGGAATAATTGTTGTGGTGCTGTTATGGTGCTGGTTTCTGGTAATAAGTGTTGTGATGGTGTTATGGTGCTTGTTTGTGGTAATAAGTGTTTTGAAGCTGTTATAGTGCTGGTTTGTGGTAATAAGTGTTGTGGTGCTGTTATGGTGCTGGTTTCTATTAAGAAGTGTTGTGGTGCTGTTATGGTGCTGGTTTCTGGTAATAAGTGTTGCGATGCTGTTATGGTGCTGGTTTCTGGCAATAAGTGTTGTGATGCTGTTATGGTGCTGGTTTCTAGTAATAAGTGTTGTGATGCTGTTATGGTGCTGGTTTCTTGTAATAAGTGTTGTGGTGCTGTTATGGTGCTGGTTTCTAGGAATAAGTTTTGTGGTGCTGTTATGGTGCTGGTTTCTGGCAATAAGTGTTGTGATGCTGTTATGGTGCTGGTTACTGGTAATAAGTGTTGTGGTGCTGTTATGGTGCTGGTTTCTGGTAATAAGTGTTGTGAAGCTGTTATGGTGCTGGTTTCTGGTAATAAGTGTTGTTGTGCTGTTATGGTGCTGGTTTCTGGTAATAAGTGTTGTGGTGCTGGTTTCTGGTAATAAGTTTTGTGGTGCTGTTATGGTGCTGGTTTCTGGTAATAAGTTTTGTGGTGCTGTTATGGTGCTGGTTTCTGGTAATAAGTGTTGTGGTGCTGTTATGGTGCTGGTTTCTGGTAATAAGTTTTGTGGTGCTGTTATGGAGCTGGTTTCTGGTAATAAGTGTTGTGGTGCTGTTATGGTGCTGGTTTATGGTAATAAGTGTTGTGGTGCTGTTATGGTGCTGGTTTCAGGTAATAAGTGTTGTGGTGCTGTTATGGTGCTGGTTTCTGGTAATAAGTGCTGTGATGCTGTTATGGTGCTGGTTTCTGGTAATAAGTGTTGTGAAGCTGTTATGGTGCTGGTTTCTGGTAATAAGTGTTGTGGTGCTGTTATGGTGCTGGTTTCTGGTAATAAGTGTTGTGGTGCTGTTATGGTGCTGGTTTCTGGTAATAAGAGTTGTGATGCTGTTATGGTGCTGGTTTCTGGTAATAAGTGTTGTGTGCTGTTATGGTGTGGTTTCTGGTAATAAGTGTTGTGGTGCTGTTATGGTGCTGGTTTCTGGTAATAAGTGTTGTGGTGCTGTTATGGTGCTGGTTTCTGGTAATAAGTGTTGTGGTGCTGTTATTGTGCTGGTTTCTGGTAATAATTTTTGTGGTGCTGTTATTCTGGGTAATAAGTGTTGTGGTGCTGTTATGGTGCTGGTTTCTGGTAATAAGTGTTGTGGTGCTGTTATGGTGCTGGTTTCTGGTAATAAGTGTTGTGGTGCTGTTATGGTGCTGGTTTCTGGTAATAAGTGTTGTGGTGCTGTTATGGTGCTGGTTTCTGGTAATAAGTGTTGTGGTGCTGTTATGGTGCTGGTTTCTGGTAATAAGTGTTGTGATGCTGTTATGGTGCTGGTTTCTGGTAATAAGTGTTGTGGTGCTGTTATGGTGCTGGTTTCTGGTAATAAGTGTTGTGGTGCTGTTATGGTGCTGGTTTCTGGTAATAAGTGTTGTGGTGCTGTTATGGTGCTGGTTTCTGGTAATAAGTGTTGTGGTGCTGTTATGGTGCTGGTTTCTGGTAATAAGTGTTGTGGTGCTGTTATGGTGCTGGTTTCTGGTAATAAGTGTTGTGGTGCTGTTATGGTGCTGGTTTCTGGTAATAAGTGTTGTGGTGCTGTTACGGTGCTGGTTTCTGGTAATAAGTGTTGTGGTGCTGTTATGGTGCTGGTTTCTGGTAATAAGTGTTGTGATGCTGTTATGGTGCTGGTTTGTGGTAATAAGTGTTGTGGTGCTGTTATGGTGCTGGTTTCTGGTTATAGGTGTTGTGGTGCTGTTATGGTGCTGGTTTCTGGTAATAAGTGTTGTGGTGCTGTTATGGTGCTGGTTTCTGGTAATAAGTGTTGTGATGCTGTTATGGTGCTGGTTTCAGGTAATTAGTGTTGTGGTGCTGTTATGGTGGTGGTTTCTGGTAATAAGTGTTGTGGTGCTGTTATGGTGCTGGTTTCTGGTAATAAGTGTTGTGGTGCTGTTATGGTGCTGGTTTCTGGTAATAAGTGTTGTGATGCTGTTATGGTGCTGGTTTCTGGTAATAAGTGTTGTGGTGCTGTTATGGTGCTGGTTTCTGGTAATAAGTGTTGTGGTGCTGTTATGGTGCTGTTTTCTGGTAATAAGTGTTGTGATGCTGTTATGGTGCTGGTTTCTGGTAATAAGTGTTGTGGTGCTGTTATGGTGCTGGTTTCTGGTAATAAGTGTTGTGGTGCTGTTATGGTGCTGGTTTCTGGTAATAAGTGTTGTGGTGCTGTTATGGTGCTGGTTTCTGGTAATAAGTGTTGTTGTGCTGTTATGGTGCTGGTTTCTGGTAATAAGTGTTGTGGTGCTGTTATGGTGCTGGTTTCTGGTAATAAGTGTTGTGGTGCTGTTATGGTGCTGGTTTCTGGTAATAAGTGTTGTGGTGCTGTTATGGTGATGGTTTCTGGTAATAAGTGTTGTGGTGCTGTTATGGTGCTGGTTTCTGGTAATAAGTGTTGTGGTGCTGTTATGGTGCTGGTTTCTGGTAATAAGTGTTGTGGTGCTGTTATGGTGCTGGTTTCTGGTAATAAGTGTTGTGATGCTGTTATGGTGCTGGTTTCTGGTAATAAGTGTTGTGGTGCTGTTATGGTGCTGGTTTCTGGTAATAAGTGTTGTGATGCTGTTATGGTGCTGGTTTCTGGTAATAAGTGTTGTGGTGCTGTTATGGTGCTGGTTTCTGGTAATAAGTGTTGTGATGCTGTTATGGTGCTGGTTTCTGGTAATAAGTGTTGTGGTGCTGTTATGGTGCTGGTTTCTTGTAATAAGTGTTGTGGTGCTGTTATGGTGCTGGTTTCTGGTAATAAGTGTTGTAGGCTGAACAGTATAACTGCATGTAGAAGCAAACTGGATATTACATTTTTGTTCCTAATACTGACAACATAGTGTATATAACTGACACATAATGTGGAGTTAATACAACTACTGAATACTCATCATGGAGACCTTGTTGTATGTCCATCAAGAATACTCTTTCTTGTTTCTCATGATTCAAACCTCACAGAATTGACTTTGGAGTCTTAAGGGTGAGTGAACCTTGTGTAGGTGGTGGTGGCAGGTGTAGTGAACCTTGTGTAGGTGGTGGTGGCAGGTGTAGTGAGTCTTGTGTAGGTGGTGGTGGAAGGTGTAGTGAACCTTGTGTAGGTGGTAGTGGAAGGTGTAGTGAACCTTGTGTAGGTGGTGGTGGCAGGTGTAGTGAGTCTTGTGTAGGTGGTGGTGGAAGGTGTAGTGAACCTTGTGTAGGTGGTGGTGGAAGGTGTAGTGAACCTTGTGTAGGTGGTGGTGGCAGGTGTAGTGAACCTTGATAAATTAGACACATGTGCAACTCTTGGGTATCTTTATTGAGGAAACGTTTCGCCACACAGTGGCTTCATCAGTCCATACAAAGGAGAATCTTGAAGAACAGGAGGAGAATGAGGTAATCAGTCCCTCAACCTTGAGTCGATGTGTGTGTGGCGAAACGTTTCCTCAATAAAGATACCCAAGAGTTGCACATGTGTCTAATTTATCAACATGTCGGTTCTCTGAACCATTCATCTACAAACCTGTCAGACACTGCCACTTCCTGGGATCTTAATACTTGGGAATTCTTCGCTTGCCTAATTCTTGGGCACAACCTACTTCAACATTGAACAAATGTTACACCACCTATGACTGCTACACCTCTCCTGCCAACGGTTTATAAGCTCCTTCTCAGCACGTATGCCGTATTCTATTCAAGATTGATGGACTGACCACATCGACTCAAGGTTGAGGGACTGATTACCTCATTCTCCTCCTGTTCTTCAAGATTCTCCTTTGTATGGACTGATGAAGCCACTGTGTGGCGAAACGTTTCCTCAAAAAAGATACCCAAGAGTTGCACATGTGTCTAATTTATCAACATGTCGGTTCTCTGAACCATTCATCTACAGTAGTGAACCTTGTGTAGGTGGTGGTGGAAGGTGTAGTGAACCTTGTGTAGGTGGTGGTGGAAGGTGTAGTGAACCTTGTGTAGGTGGTGGTGGAAGGTGTAGTGAACCTTGTGTAGGTGGTGGTGGAAGGTGTAGTGAACCTTGTGTAGGTGGTGGTGGAAGGTGTAGTGAACCTTGTGTAGGTGGTGGTGGCAGGTGTAGTGAGTCTTGTGTAGGTGGTGGTGGCAGGTGTGTTGAACCTTGTGTAGGTGGTGGTGGCAGGTGTAGTGAACCTTGTGTAGGTGGTGGGGGAAGGTGTAGTGAACCTTGTGTAGGTGGTGGTGGCAGGTGTAGTGAACCTTGTGTAGGTGGTGGTGGCAGGTGTAGTGAACCTTGTGTAGGTGGTGGTGGCAGGTGTAGTGAACCTTGTGTAGGTGGTGGTGGAAGGTGTAGTGAACCTTGTGTAGGTGGTGGTGGCAGGTGTAGTGAGTCTTGTGTAGGTGGTGGTGTCACGTGTAGTGAGTCTTGTGTAGGTGGTGGTGGCAGGTGTAGTGAACCTTGTGTAGGTGGTGGTGGCAGGTGTAGTGAACCTTGTGTAGGTGGTGGTGGAAGGTGTAGTGAACCTTGTGTAGGTGGTGGTGGCAGGTGTAGTGAACCTTGTGTAGGTGGTGGTGGCAGGTGTAGTGAGTCTTGTGTAGGTGGTGGTGGAAGGTGAAGTGAGTCTTGTGTAGGTGGTGGTGGCAGGTGTAATGAACCTTGTGTAGGTGGTGGTGGAAGGTGTAGTGAGTCTTGTGTAGGTGGTGGTGGAAGGTGTAGTGAGTCTTGTGTAGGTGGTGGTGGAAGGTGTAGTGAACCTTGTGTAGGTGGTCGTGGAAGGTGTAGTGAACCTTGTGTAGGTGGTGGTGGCAGGTGTAGTGAGTCTTGTGTAGGTGGTGGTGGAAGGTGTAGTGAACCTTGTGTAGGTGGTGGTGGAAGGTGTAGTGAACCTTGTGTAGGTGGTGGTGGAAGGTGTAGTGAACCTTGTGTAGGTGGTCGTGGAAGGTGTAGTGAACCTTGTGTAGGTGGTGGTGGAAGGTGTAGTGAACCTTGTGTAGGTGGTGGTGGAAGGTGTAGTGAACCTTGTGTAGGTGGTGGTGGAAGGTGTAGTGAACCTTGTGTAGGTGGTGGTGGCAGGTGTAGTGAGTCTTGTGTAGGTGGTGGTGGCAGGTGTGTTGAACCTTGTGTAGGTGGTGGTGGCAGGTGTAGTGAACCTTGTGTAGGTGGTGGGGGAAGGTGTAGTGAACCTTGTGTAGGTGGTGGTGGCAGGTGTAGTGAACCTTGTGTAGGTGGTGGTGGCAGGTGTAGTGAACCTTGTGTAGGTGGTGGTGGCAGGTGTAGTGAACCTTGTGTAGGTGGTGGTGGAAGGTGTAGTGAACCTTGTGTAGGTGGTGGTGGCAGGTGTAGTAAGTCTTGTGTAGGTGGTGGTGTCAGGTGTAGTGAACCTTGTGTAGGTGGTGGTGGCAGGTGTAGTGAACCTTGTGTAGGTGGTGGTGGCAGGTGTAGTGAACCTTGTGTAGGTGGTGGTGGAAGGTGTAGTGAACCTTGTGTAGGTGGTGGTGGCAGGTGTAGTGAACCTTGTGTAGGTGGTGGTGGCAGGTGTAGTGAGTCTTGTGTAGGTGGTGGTGGAAGGTGTAGTGAGTCTTGTGTAGGTGGTGGTGGCAGGTGTAATGAACCTTGTGTAGGTGGTGGTGGAAGGTGTAGTGAGTCTTGTGTAGGTGGTGGTGGAAGGTGTAGTGAGTCTTGTGTAGGTGGTGGTGGAAGGTGTAGTGAACCTTGTGTAGGTGGTCGTGGAAGGTGTAGTGAACCTTGTGTAGGTGGTGGTGGCAGGTGTAGTGAGTCTTGTGTAGGTGGTGGTGGAAGGTGTAGTGAACCTTGTGTAGGTGGTCGTGGAAGGTGTAGTGAACCTTGTGTAGGTGGTGGTGGAAGGTGTAGTGAACCTTGTGTAGGTGATCGTGGAAGGTGTAGTGAACCTTGTGTAGGTGGTGGTGGAAGGTGTAGTGAACCTTGTGTAGGTGGTGGTGGAAGGTGTAGTGAACCTTGTGTAGGTGGTGGTGGAAGGTGTAGTGAACCTTGTGTAGGTGGTGGTGGCAGGTGTAGTGAGTCTTGTGTAGGTGGTGGTGGAAGGTGTAGTGAACCTTGTGTAGGTGGTGGTGGCAGGTGTAGTGAACCTTGTGTAGGTGGTGGTGGAAGGTGTAGTGAGTCTTGTGTAGGTGGTGGTGGAAGGTGTAGTGAACCTTGTGTAGGTGGTGGTGGAAGGTGTAGTGAACCTTGTGTAGGTGGTGGTGGAAGGTGTAGTGAACCTTGTGTAGGTGGTGGTGGAAGGTGTAGTGAACCTTGTGTAGGTGGTGGTGGCGGCAGGTGTAGTGAGTCTTGTGTAGGTGGTGGTGGAAGGTGTAGTGAGTCTTGTGTAGGTGGTGGTGGAAGGTGTAGTGAACCTTGTGTAGGTGGTGTTGCCAGGTGTAGTGAACCTTGTGTAGGTGGTGGTGTCAGGTGTAGTGAGTCTTGTGTAGGTGGTGGTGTCAGATGTAGTGAGCTTGTGTAGGTGGTGGTATCAGGTGTAGTGAACCTTGTGTAGGTGGTGGTGGCAGGTGTAGTGAGTCTTGCGTAGGTGGTGTCAGGTGTAGTGAGGTTGTGTAGGTGGTGGTATCAGGTGTAGTGATCCTTGTGTAGGTGGTGGTGGCAGGTGTAGTGAGTCTTGTGTAGGTGGTGGTGTCAGGTGTAGTGAGCTTGTGTAGGTGGTGGTATCAGGTGTAGTGAGCTTGTGTAGGTGGTGGTATCAGGTGTAGTGAACCTTGTGTAGGTGGTGGTATCAGGTGTAGTGAACCTTGTGTAGGTGGTGGTGGCAGGTGTAGTGAGCTTGTGTAGGTGGTGGTATCAGGTGTAGTGAACCTTGTGTAGGTGGTGGTATCAGGTGTAGTGAACCTTGTGTAGGTGGTGGTGGCAGGTGTAGTAGTAATAAGAAATAATTTAGATGAGTGGAACTTGGATTGGCTTGCGGCGTCGGTGAGGCGGCAGGTTGTTGGTGAACGCTGGCCATTGCAGACCTAAGAGAAGACACATCAGACTTTTTTTTATATACAGATGAATTGTACAGGATATGAGCTGTCATCCTGCCTGAGCTGATTTCAAAGCCCAGCCCCATCTAAGGTATACAAACACCCCCAGGATGCGACCCACAACAGTCGACTATCATCCTGGCTAGTCGCAGTATTGCTAACATTATTAAAACCAATTGATTCGTGGATTCATTAATAATAACACACAGAAGATTCTCCATCAGTGCAAGGTGACCCGGGAGAGAAGAAACACTTGTATTAGTTTCACTCCATCACTGTCTGCAACATATCAACACTCCTCCTTCAGCATGCCGGCAGTGTACTTCCAGCCTCCAGGACTCAAGTACGCTTAACCGGTTTCCCTGAATCCCCTCATAAATGTTACTTTGCTCACACATCAACAACACGTCAAGTCATAAATTTTTTTTCCTCCACTCGTCCTTAACAGGCTCACACACGCTTTCTTTAAGCCCAAGCCCCTCGCACACAAAAACCTCATTTACCCCCTCTCTCCAACTTTTCGTAGTACGACCCCTATCCCACCTTCCTTCCACTCCAGATTTATACACCCTCCAAGTCATTCTATTTTGTTCCACCCTTTCTAAATGTCCGAACTGTCCGAACCACCTCAACAACCTCTCCTCGGCCCTTTGGTTAAGACTTTTAGTAACCCCCACAGCTCCTTCTACTCTGCAAGCCACGGATTCCCTACATATATTCACATAACACTCGGACACGACATCTCCACTGCTTTCAGCCTCCACCTTGATGAAACATTCATATAAGACAGTTGGTACCACTATTCTTACACATATAAGAGTTTTACAAAGCAGAAGTGATATAAAGAGGAATGAGCATATGGAGAGAGTTAAGATAGTGGTGAAGGAATGTAAAAGGAGAGCAAATAAGACAGTGGGTGAGATGCTCTTAACACATTTTGCTGAGAATAAGAAAAAGTTTTAGAGTGAGATTAGTAGGGTGAGAAAGCCTAAAAAACAAATGGATCTGATAGTTATAAATAGAAGAGGAGACTTATTAGATGGAAAGTTGGAGGTATCGGAATGATGGAGCGAATATTTTGAAGAAATGCTAAATGTTGATAAAAATAGGGAAGCTATGATTTCGGGCATTGGACAGGGACATACAACAACTTTTAGGAGTGAGGAAGAGTCAGTTGTGAGCGTGGGGGATGTTCATGAAACTGTGGATAGAGTAAAAGATGATAAAGCAGCTGGGACTGATGGGATCCAGACAGATAGTTTTGGAGTGGTTGGTGCTTTTATTTAATAAATGTATGGAAGAGGGGAAGGTACCTAGGGATTGCCAGAGAGCGTGCATAGTTCCCTTGTATAAAGGCAAAGGGACAAAATAAAGTGTAAGAATTATAGGGGAATAAGCCAGTTGAGTATACGTGGTAAGGTGTATGGTAGTTATTATTGAAAGAATTAAATGTAAGACCGAGAACAGGAACACGGATGAACAAGGTTATAGGAAGGGCAGGGGATGTGTAGACCAAGTATTTAAAATAGAGCATATGAGTGAACAATATCTGGATAAGGTTAAAGATGTTTTCGTTGCATTTATGGATTTGGAAAAGGCATATGATAGGGTGGATAGGGGAGCATTGTGGAAGATGTTGCAAGTATATGGAATAGGATAATGAGGATAATGATAATGATAATGATAAGGATAATGAGGCTCAGGTTAGGGTATGTAAGAGAGAGGGATATTGTTTCCCAGTAAAAGAAGGCCTTAGACAGGGATGTGTTATATCACCATGGTTGCTCAATATATTTACTGTGCTTTTGGGAGATTCCGAAGAGAAGTTGCTGAGGTTGGTGAACGAATTTAAGAGGGTGTGTAAAAGAAGGAAATTAAAAGTGACCATAAGAAAGAGCAAGGTGATGAGGATAAAAAAAAATTAGGTAATGAGAGATTGGACTTCAGATTGGAGAGAGATAATATAATGCAAGGGAATGTGTTCTGGTATTGGGGAGTGGACATGTCAGCAGATGGGTCTATGAGAGACGAGATGAACCATAGAACTGATGAGGGAAAAAAGGTGAATGGCATACTGAGGAATCTGTAGAGACAAAGGACGTTATCCATGGAAGCAAAGAGAGGAACGTATGCGAGTATAATGGTACCAATGTTCATATATGGGTGTGAAGTATGGTTGGTGAATGTTGCAACAAGAAGGAAGCTGGATGCAGTGGAGATGTGTCTGACAGCAATGTGTGGTTTGAATATTATGCAGAGAATACATAGCATGGAGATTAATAGGTGAGGTCTAAGAATTTAAATTGATAGATTATAGAGGTATGAGTGTTTGTGGGAAACAATCAGGCTGCAGTATTAGGGTTAAAAACAGCAGTTATTACCGGGATATCTCAGGGATATGTTTAAAAGACAATATTCAAAATAAAGCTGCTAGTAATGGCAAATCAATTGATCAACAAACAAAGAGAGATAGTAGAGGGCAACGAGTGACTAGCTCCCTTAAGGTTTACTATACAAATAGTAGGAGTCTAAGAAATAAGATAGATGAGCTAAGATTACTTGCAAGTGTAGGTAATATAGATATTATTGGTATAACAGAGACCTGGTTCAACCTGAAAGACAGAGAAATGCCTTCTGAATGCAGCATACAGGGTTATAAACTATTCCACAGTGATAGGGTCAACAGGAAGGGTGGTGGTGTGGCGATGTATGTCAGAGAAAATTTAAATTGTTGTCTTAGACATGATATAAGATTAGAAACATCGAACACAGAATCTGTTTGGCTACAGTTTCTAGAGAGACGTGACAAATTAATTTTGGGTGTGATTTATAGGCCCCCAAACCTTGATAGGGAGTGCAGTAAGCTGCTATGGAACGAAATTCATCAGGCATCTAGATATGAAAATTTTGTGATAATGGGAGATTTTAACTTTAGACAAATTGATTGGAACAATATGACAGGAAATCTTGAGTCTAGTGACTTTCTTGATACGGTTCAGGATTGCTTTTTAGAACAGGTTGTGACAGAACCAACTAGAGGAAACAATCTGCTTGACTTGGTTCTTGCCAACAAAGATTCACTAATTAATAATCTTGAGGTTAATGATGAGCTTGGGGAAATTGATCACAAATCACTTAGTTTCAATATATCATGGAATCACCCAGTTAACTGCAATCAAATCTCTGTCCCAGATTTTCGCTTGGCCGACTTATGGGACTGAAAAATTACCTGGGTGGGCTAAATTGGGGTGTCCTGACTATGGGTCAGGTAGGTGATCTTGGTTGCCAATATGACGTTTTTCAGAGCATAGTTCTAGGTGCCCAGACAACTTTTGTTCCGAATAGGGAAATTAGATCTAATGAAATTGATCCCAAATGGATGAACAACAGATTAAAACATCTCATTAGTCAAAAGAGAGGCATTTATAGGCGCATCAAAAGAGGGGATGGGCAGTTAAGAAATCAATATATTTAATTAAAGAGAGAAATAAAGAAAGGAATAAGAAAACCAAAAAGGGATTATGAGGCTAAGGTCGCAAGGGATTCAAAGATTAAATCAAAAGGGTTCTTTCAGGTATACAGAAGTAAGATTAGGGACAAGATTGGCCCACTTAAGAGTAACTCTGGTCAGATCACTGACAGTGATAAGGATATGTGTGAAATTCTCAATACCTACTTCCTCTCAGTTTTCACTCGGGAAATACTAGCGATATTCCTGAAATAATAGATTATGTAGAACAGGACGATAATAAACTAAGCACGATTGCGGTAACTAGTGACATGGTCCTCAGACAAACAGAGAAACTAAAACCTAACAAATCCCCAGGCCTTGATGAACTGTTTGCAAGGGTGTTAAAGAGGACCTTAGTAAACCTTTGGCTAATCTTTTTAACATATCACTACAAACTGGCATAGTGCCTGATAAGTGGAAAATGGCAAATGTAATACCTATTTACAAGGCAGGTGACAGGTCCTTTGCTTCGAACTATTGACCAGTAAGCCTTACCTCCATAGTGGGAAAATTTATGGAATCAATAATTGCCGAAGCAATTAGTAGCCATCTTGATAGTCACAGACTGATTAATGAATCTCAACACGGTTTTACAAAGGGGCGTTCATGTCTTACGAATTTACCAACATTTTTCACTAAGGTGTTTGAGGTAGATCATGGTAATAAATATGATATTGTGTATATGGACTTCAGTAAGGCTTTCGATAGAGTTCAACATCAGAGGCTACTGAGGAAACTTAAGGCACACGGAATAGGAGGAGAAATATTTTCCTGGGTAGAGGCATGGCTGACAAATAGGCAGCAGAGAGTTTGCATAAATGTGGAGAAATCAGAATGGGGGCACGTCACAAGCGGTGTTCCGCAGGGGTCAGTGTTGGGCCCATTGTTGTTCACAATTTACATAAACGACATAGATGAGGGAATAAATAGCGACATAAGGAATTTTGCTGTTGACACCAAAATAGGCTGTCCAATTCATTCTAATGAGGACACTAGAGCATTCCAGGATGATTTGAATAGACTGATGCAATGGTCGGAGAAGTGGCAGATGCAGTTTAATATTGACAAATGCAAAGTTCTAAATGTTGGACAGGAAAATAACCATGCCACATATAAACTAAATAATGTAGATCTTAATACTACTGATTGCGAAAAGGATTTAGGAGTTTTGGTTAGCAGTAATCTAACACCAAGACAACAGTGCATTAGTATTCACAAAAAAGCTAACAGAATTCTTGGCTTCATATCTAGAAGTATAAATAATAGAAGTTCTCAGGTTGTTCTTCAACTCTATATATCCTTGGTTAGGCCTCATTTAGACTATGCTGCTCAGTTCTGGTCACCGTATTACAGAATGGACATAAATGCTCTGGAAAACGTACAGAGGAGGATGACAAAGATAATCCCATGTATCAGAAATCTTCCCTATGAGGATAGACTGAGGGCCCTGAATCTGCACTCTCTCGAAAGGCGTAGAATTAGGGGGGATATGATCGAGATGTATAAATGGAAAACAGGAGTAAATAAAGGGGATGTAAATAGCGTGCTGAAAATTTCCAGCCAAGACAGGACTCGCAGCAATGGTTTCAAGTTGGAAAAATTCAGATTCAGGAAGGATATAGGAAAGCACTGGTTTGGTAATAGAGTTGTGGATGAGAGGAACAAACTCCCGAGTACAGTTATTGAGGCTAAAACGTTGTGTATTTTTAAAAATAGGTTAGATAAATACATGAGTGGGTGTGGGTGGGTGTGAGTTTGACCTGACTAGCTTGTGCTGCTGGGTCTGGTGCAGTGCTCCATCCTTGAGTGAAGATGATCAGACTGGGTGGGTTATTGGGCTAATTGGGGGTGGGTCATTGGTCTAATCCGGGGGGGGGGACATGGACCTGCTCCGCATGGGTCAGTAGGCGTGTTGCTGTGTTCCTTCTTTCTTATGTTCTTCTTATGTTCTAAAAGTATTATACAGAGGGATGAGGAGGTTATACCTGGAGAGAGTTTCGGGTTTCAACGGCCCCACTGCCCAGTCTGTGACCCGGCCTCATGGTGGATCATGGCCTGATCAACGAGGCTGTTACTGGTGGCCGTACACAAATTGATGTATTAACTACAGCTCAGCCGGTCTGGTACTGATTTTAGGTGCCTGTTCAGCGTCTTCTTGAAAACAGTTGAAGTGGTTTGGACATTTAGAGAGGATGGAACAAAATATAATGCCTTAGAAGGAACATAAAAACATAAGAACGAAGGAACACTGCAGCAGGCCTACTGGCCCATGCGAGGCAGGTCCAAGTCTCCTACCGGCTTAAGCCAATGCACCCAACCTAGTCAGGTCAGGTCACCTTGACTTAAGGGAGGAACACGGCAACCGTCCTGGTAGCACAAGCTAATCAGGTCCAACTCACACCCACCCACACCCACTCATGTATTTATCCAACCTATTTTTAAAGCTACACAACGTTCTGGCCTCTATAACTGTACTTGGGAGTTTGTTCCACTCATCCACAACTCTATTACCAAACCAGTAATTTCCTATATCCTTCCTGAATCAGAATTTTTCTAACTTAAAACCATTGCTGCGAGTCCTGTCTAGGCTAGATATTTTCAGCACACTCTTTACATCCCCTTTATTTATTCCTGTCTTCCATTTATACACCTCAATCATATCCCCCCTAATTCTACGTCTTTCTAGAGAGTGAAGATTCAGGGCCCTTAGTCTATCCTCATAGGGAAGGTTTCTGATGATAAATTAGACACATGTGCAACTCTTGGGTATCTTTATTGAGGAAACGTTTCGCCACACAGTGGCTTCATCAGTCCATACATAGGAGAAACTTGAAGAACAGGAGGAGAATGAGGTAATCAGTCCCTCAACCTTGAGTCGATGTGTTCAGTCCATCAATCTTGAACAGAATACGGCATATCAGCGGAGAAGCAGCTTATAAACCGTATGGCAGGAGAGGTGCAGCAGTCATAGGTCGTGTCACCCAAGAGTTGCACATGTGTCTAATTTATCAACATGTCGGTTCTCTGAACCATTCATCTACAAGGTTTCTGATACATGGGATCAACTTTGTCATCCTCCTTTGTACATTTTCCAGAGCATTTATATCCATTCTGTAATACGGTGACCAAAACTGTGCAGCATAATCTAAATGAGGCCTAACCAAGGATGTATAGAGTTGAAGAACAACCTGAGGACTCCTATTATTTATGCTTCTTGATATAAAGCCAAGGATTCTATTAGCTTTATTGCGAACACTTATGCACTGTTGTCTTGGTTTCAGATTACTGCTAACCAGAACTCCTAAATCTTTTTCGCAATCCGTAATATTAAGATCTGCATTATTTAGTTTATAAGTGGCATGGTTATTGTTCTGTCCAACATTTAGAACTTTGCATTTGTCTATATTAAACTGCATCTGCCACCTCTCCGACCACTGCATCAGTCTACTCAAATCTTCCTGGAGTGCTCTAATGTCCTCGTCAGAATGAATTCGACGGCCTATTTTGGTGTCATCGGCAAACTTGCTGATGTCGCTTTTATGCCCTCATCTATGTCGTTTATGTATATTGTGAACAGCAGGGGGCCCAACACTGACCCCTGTGGAACACCGCTCGTGACGCTTCCCCACTCTGATTTCTCCCCATTTATGCAAACTTTCTGCTGCCTATTTGTCAACCATGCCTCTATCCAGGAAAAAATTTCTCCTATTCCATGTGCCTTAATTTTCCTCAATAGTCTCTGATGTGGGACCCTGTCAAAAGCCTTACTGAAGTCCATGTACACAAAATCATATTCATTACCATGATCTACCTCCTCAAGGAACGCCCCTTTGTAAAACCATGCTGAGATTCGTTGATTAATTTATGCTTTTCAAGGTGGCTATGAACTGCCTCGGCAATTATTGATTCCATAAATTTTCCCACTATGGAGGTTAGGCTTATTGGTCTATAGTTTATAGCTAAGGACCTGTCACCTGCTTTGAAAATAGGTATCACATTTGCCATTTTCCACTTATCTGGCACCATGCCAGTTTGTAGTGATATGTTGAAAAGATTAGGCAAAGGTTTGCTAAGCTCCTCTTTACATTCCTTTAGAACCCTTGCATACAGTTCATCAGGGCCTGGGGATTTGTCAGGTTTTAATTTATCTATTTGCCTAAGGACCATGTCACTTGTGACCCTAATCGTGCACAGTTTATTATCGTCCTGTTCCACATAATTTATCATTTCTGGAATATCGCTGGTATCCTCCTGTGTAAAAACTGAGAGGAAGTATGTGTTAAAACTTCTACACATTTCCTTATCACTGTCAGTGAGCTGACCCGAGGAACTTTTGAGTGGGCCTATCTTATCCCTGATCTTACTTCTGTATACCTGAAAGAATCCTTTTGGGTTAGTCTTCGAATCTCTTGCAACTTTATCCTCATAATCTCTTTTTGCTTTTCTAATTCCTTTTTTTATTTCTTTCTTTAACTGAATATATCGATTTCTTAATTGCCCCTCTCCTCTATTGATTTGCCTATATATGCCTCTCTTTTGACCAATTAGATATTTTAATCTATTGTTCATTCATAATGGATGGTAGGCGGCATATATCATATATATATATACATATATATATATATATATATATATATATATATATATATATATATATATATATATATATATATATATATATATATATATATATATATACATATATATATCTGATGGCAGCCAGAAGCGTCCAGATGGTATCACACTTCAAGCCTGGACAGTTGTGATGAATGGTTTGAAAAACCGACAAGTTGAAGATTGAGACACTTATGCAGCATATGGAAATCTTTATTCAGGAAACGTTTCGCCACACAGTGGCTTCATCAGTCCAATACAAAGAGGAAGGCGTAAGGAGAGGAGGAGAATGAGGTAATCAGTCCCTCAACCTGGAGTCGATGTGTTCAGTCCATCAATCTTGTAGAATGTACAGCATAGGGCCGTAGACGTGGCTTATATACTGTAGTGAGGTGACGTGAAGCAGATGGAGGCGGGGTCATAGTGGTACCATCCACTAGTCGAAGTAGGTCTTCGTCCAAAGGTTGAACAAGTGTTGAAGAATTCTTTGTAACAAGATCCCATGATGCTGCAGTGTCTGACAGTTGTGATGAATGGTTTGAAAAACCGACAAGTTGAAGATTGAGACACTTATGCAGCATATGGAAATCTTTATTCAGGAAACGTTTCGCCACACAGTGGCTTCATCAGTCCAATACAAAGAGGAAGGCGTAAGGAGAGGAGGAGAATGAGGTAATCAGTCCCTCAACCTGGAGTCGATGTGTTCAGTCCATCAATCTTGTAGAATGTACAGCATAGGGCCGTAGACGTGGCTTATATACTGTAGTGAGGTGACGTGAAGCAGATGGAGGCGGGGTCATAGTGGTACCATCCACTAGTCGAAGTAGGTCTTCGTCCAAAGGTTGAACAAGTGTTGAAGAATTCTTTGTAACAAGATCCCATGATGCTGCAGTGTCTGACAGTTGTGATGAATGGTTTGAAAAACCGACAAGTTGAAGATTGAGACACTTATGCAGCATATGGAAATCTTTATTCAGGAAACGTTTCGCCACACAGTGGCTTCATCAGTCCAATACAAAGAGGAAGGCGTAAGGAGAGGAGGAGAATGAGGTAATCAGTCCCTCAACCTGGAGTCGATGTGTTCAGTCCATCAATCTTGTAGAATGTACAGCATAGGGCCGTAGACGTGGCTTATATACTGTAGTGAGGTGACGTGAAGCAGATGGAGGCGGGGTCATAGTGGTACCATCCACTAGTCGAAGTAGGTCTTCGTCCAAAGGTTGAACAAGTGTTGAAGAATTCTTTGTAACAAGATCCCATGATGCTGCAGTGTCTGACAGTTGTGATGAATGGTTTGAAAAACCGACAAGTTGAAGATTGAGACACTTATGCAGCATATGGAAATCTTTATTCAGGAAACGTTTCGCCACACAGTGGCTTCATCAGTCCAATACAAAGAGGAAGGCGTAAGGAGAGGAGGAGAATGAGGTAATCAGTCCCTCAACCTGGAGTCGATGTGTTCAGTCCATCAATCTTGTAGAATGTACAGCATAGGGCCGTAGACGTGGCTTATATACTGTAGTGAGGTGACGTGAAGCAGATGGAGGCGGGGTCATAGTGGTACCATCCACTAGTCGAAGTAGGTCTTCGTCCAAAGGTTGAACAAGTGTTGAAGAATTCTTTGTAACAAGATCCCATGATGCTGCAGTGTCTGACAGTTGTGATGAATGGTTTGAAAAACCGACAAGTTGAAGATTGAGACACTTATGCAGCATATGGAAATCTTTATTCAGGAAACGTTTCGCCACACAGTGGCTTCATCAGTCCAATACAAAGAGGAAGGCGTAAGGAGAGGAGGAGAATGAGGTAATCAGTCCCTCAACCTGGAGTCGATGTGTTCAGTCCATCAATCTTGTAGAATGTACAGCATAGGGCCGTAGACGTGGCTTATATACTGTAGTGAGGTGACGTGAAGCAGATGGAGGCGGGGTCATAGTGGTACCATCCACTAGTCGAAGTAGGTCTTCGTCCAAAGGTTGAACAAGTGTTGAAGAATTCTTTGTAACAAGATCCCATGATGCTGCAGTGTCTGACAGTTGTGATGAATGGTTTGAAAAACCGACAAGTTGAAGATTGAGACACTTATGCAGCATATGGAAATCTTTATTCAGGAAACGTTTCGCCACACAGTGGCTTCATCAGTCCAATACAAAGAGGAAGGCGTAAGGAGAGGAGGAGAATGAGGTAATCAGTCCCTCAAACTGGAGTCGATGTGTTCAGTCCATCAATCTTGTAGAATGTACAGCATAGGGCCGTAGACGTGGCTTATATACTGTAGTGAGGTGACGTGAAGCAGATGGAGGCGGGGTCATAGTGGTACCATCCACTAGTCGAAGTAGGTCTTCGTCCAAAGGTTGAACAAGTGTTGAAGAATTCTTTGTAACAAGATCCCATGATGCTGCAGTGTCTGACAGTTGTGATGAATGGTTTGAAAAACCGACAAGTTGAAGATTGAGACACTTATGCAGCATATGGAAATCTTTATTCAGGAAACGTTTCGCCACACAGTGGCTTCATCAGTCCAATACAAAGAGGAAGGCGTAAGGAGAGGAGGAGAATGAGGTAATCAGTCCCTCAACCTGGAGTCGATGTGTTCAGTCCATCAATCTTGTAGAATGTACAGCATAGGGCCGTAGACGTGGCTTATATACTGTAGTGAGGTGACGTGAAGCAGATGGAGGCGGGGTCATAGTGGTACCATCCACTAGTCGAAGTAGGTCTTCGTCCAAAGGTTGAACAGGTAACAGAGATTGGATCTCTTCGACTAATTGGATGGTGCCACTGTATTTGCTCCATCTACTTTTTCACGTTCTCACCCCAATATAAATCACAACCTATATACATTCTACAGACGATGAGACTGAACACATCGACTTTCAGATTAATGATACACCTTCCTATTGTATTGAACTGATATTACTGTGAACGAAACAGTTTCTGAATAATTTCCATATGCTATAATGTCTCGTCTTCAACTTAATCATTTCAAACCGCATTAAATACAACTGTCGTACTGCAGCTATCATGGATAACGTTTTCTTCGGCTTACGGACGAGACCTGCTCGACTGGTGGATGGTATATAACGTTGCCCTCCATCTGCTGCATCTTCACTACGATATATATGCGTCTACGACTTATGCTGCGTTCTGCAGATTGATAGTTATTACGTCGACTCCGGAACCGAAGGGACTGATTACTGCTCACTCGCCTCTCACTACGCCTTTCTCTTTATGACGGACGATGAAGCCGCTGTGTGGCTTTTTACGAGTAAGACACATATGCTGTAAATGTAATCTTCAACTTGTCATTTCAAACCATTCATCGCTTGTCAGTTTACACTGTCATGAGATGTATTGCAGAGTGCTTGGCGCTGTTCGGCTGCTGGACAGACTCACTGACTGGTGGATATTATGTTGCCTCTGCTGAGTGGCTTGCTGCATTCTACAGGTGATGAATGTTGACTCGGTCGGTTGTGCCTCGTTATCTCTCTCCTGTGCTCTCTGTATTGAACGATAAGAAGCCACGTAACAGTGCATTTCTGAACAAGATTTCCATATGCTGCATAAGTGCTCGGCCTCTTCAACTGGCTCAAGCCATTCTCTAACTGTCGGGCACACTACGGATGTATTACAAAAATTCTTCAACATGACTAACCTTTTGAACCCATGCTTCACGACTGATGAATGGCTTACACTATGACCGCGCAACTGCGTCGCCTACTGCAACATATAACCGTCTGCGGCTTCGCTCTTGTACATTTAGATGATGAACTGACACATCGGCTTTCCAGGTGAACATTCTCATTACTCTCTCTCACTTACGCCTTATGTTGGACTGATGGCTTTGGCCAATGACAGCGTTCCTGAATAAAATTTCCATATGCTGCATAGTATCTCAATCTTCCCAGCAATGGGCATGACCATCACAGACAGAGATATGTATTTACAAATTCTTCAACACTTATTCAGACGAGGCACTACTTTCGACTTTTGAAAGGTGATGAAACACCACCTGACATCTGCGGAACCCAGGGCAGTTTTCTGTTCCAGTGACTTAGTGCGGCTGTTCAGAGAGGGAATGTCTGCTGTATTTTGGGATCACGTCTCAGCTCTGAGGAGCTGGATGAGATTTTCACATTATGGTGAGTGATAAACACTAGACATGTATCTCTCACACCTCATGTACTGCATGTGTCATCTTTATATCAACAATGTATCTCTTAAATCTTCTGTACCATATTATGTGATAAAATATACCGATTGGTAAAAAAGAATGAAAAGATGGGGTGGTAGTGGAAGTGGAATATTTAAACGGCTTCAGTAAGAAATCCAAATATTCTTCCTTGAAGCCTTTTTATCCACTTCTCCGAGGCTGTGGGTCCCACAATTTACACCAGAGGTGGACCCTGTTTATTTAATATATATATATATATATATATATATATATATATATATATATATATATATATATATATATTTATATATATATATATATATATATATATATATATATATATATATATATATATATATATATATATATATATATATATATATATATATATATATATATATATATTACTGCTCATACTCCAACAACTCGTCAGGTCCCAAAAACCATTCGTCTCCATTCACTCCTATCTAACACGCTCGTGCATGCTTGCTGGAAGTCCAAGCCCCTCGCCCACAAAACCTCCTTTACCCCCTCCCTCCAGCCTTTTAGAGGATGACCCCTACCCAACTTCCTTCCCCTACAGATTTATACGCTCTCCATGTCATTCTACTTTGATCCATTCTCTCTAAATGACCAAACCACCTCAACAACCCCTCTTCTGCCCTCTGACTAATATTTTTATTAACTCCACACCTTCTCCTAATTTCCACACTCCGAATTTTCTGCATAATATTTACACCACACATTGCCCTTAGACAGGACATCTCCACTGCCTCCAACCGTCTCCTCGCTGCTGCAATCACAACCCAAGCTTCACACCCATATAAGAGTGTTGGTACTACTATACTTTCATACATTCCCTTCTTTGCCTCCACTGATAACGTTTTTTGTCTCCACATATACCTCAATGCACCACTCACCTCTTTTCCCTCATCAGTTCTATGGTTAACCTCATCCTTCATAAACCCATCCACTGACATAGCAACTCCCAAATATCTGAAAACATTTGTTTCTTCCATATTTCTCCTCTCCAATGTGTTATCCAATTTTTCTTTATCTAAATCATTTGATACCCTCATCACCTTACTCTTTTCTATGTTCACTTTCAACTTTCTACCTTTACACACACTCCCAAACTCGTCCACTAACCTTTGCAACTTTTCTTTAGAATCTCCCATAAGCACAGTGTCATCAGCAAAAAGTAACTGTGTCAACTCTCATTTTGTATTTAATTCCCCATAATTTAATCCCACCCCTCTCCCGAACACCCTAGCATTTACTTCCTTTACAATCCCATCTATAAATATATTAAACAACCATGGTGACATTACACATCCCTGTCTAAGACCTACTTTTACCGGGAAGTAGTCTCCCTCTCTTCTACACACCCTAACCTGAGCCTCACTATCCTCATAAAAACTCTTTACAGCATTTAGTAACTTACCACCTATTCCATATACTTGCAACATCTGCCACATTGCTCCTCTATCCACTCTATCTTGAGTTTCTTGAAATGGGAAGTACAATGCCTGCACTTTAAAGGAGGGGTCTGGGATATTGGCAGTTTGGAGGGATGTGTAATGGGACGGTATATATATAATTGGGGCCCTGATATTTTGTTCTATATGGTTTAGTTTATTATATTATTTCAGGTCACTTTTTATATTGTATATTTATATATGCTTCTATACTGTTGTATCTGGACACCTCTGCAAAATCAGTGATTATGTATGAGTGAGGTGAAAGTGTTGAATGATGATGAAAGTGTTTTCGTTTTGGAGATTTTCTTTCTTTTTGGGTCACCCTGCCTCGGTGGGAGACGGCCGACTTGTTGAATACACACACACACACACACACACACACACACACACACATATATATATATATATATATATATATATATATATATATATATATATATATATATATATATATATACATATATATATATATATATATATATATATATATATATATATATATATATATATATATATATATATATATATATATATATATATATATATATATATACATATATATATATATATATATATATATATATATATATATATATATATATATATATATATATATATATATATATATATATATATGTAGCGCCAAATAGGTAAAACTTGCAATATTGGCTTCAATAACAACGCTCCTCTTCCGAATAAGTGAAGCAAAAGTTTGTGTATTAATTATTACATTAACATAATTGAAAAAAAAATATATCTTTAGACGTATAAGAGAACATTTTAGAAAGGGCTTAATTTTAAATGAGTTCTGACTAAATGACCAATTTTACCTATTCCGCACGACACACATAAAAATTGTGAATGCAGAATTAAACAGCGAATGATATAGCATTAGAAAATAGACGAAAACAAAATGAATATGAATTTCTGTTGGTAGATTTTTAAGATCAGGCATAAAGTAATTGTTTGAACATGTAAAAAGTAAGTTGGAAATGAATTAAAAAGAGGATTTATGTTTGACAGGTATCAACATACAATATTTGAAGTGTGACTCTGAAGATGTCATGACGGAACAAAAATGAAATTAGCGAATGTTGACAACATCTGAAGTTTTGGTTTAAGATCACCAGGAATAAGTTAGTTATAGATACGTCAGTATAGCAGCATAATGTTTGAGGGAGATTAATAGACAAGTTACTACAAGCAAACATCACAATGGAAAAATAATGAAAAAACTTTAGTAACTTTGAGTCCAGGATAAAACTTTCTGGAGATAAATATTAGTAACAACTTAAAGAGTAAATTAATGATATTTATGACAGATTTAATTTAGAGTAATACATATTTAGAGAAGATAGAACGAAACAGAATGACCTGGAGGCTGGATAAATCTATAGTGGAGGGAAGGAGGGGGGGAGGGGGTAAATGAGGTTTTGTGTGGGAGGGGCTTGGACTTCCAGCAGGCATGCGTGAGCGTGTTAGATAGGAGTGGAGACAAATGGTTTTCATGACTTGACGTGCTGTTGGAGTGTGAGCAAGGTAACATTTATGAAGGGGCTCAGGGAAACCGGCAGGCTGGACTTGAGTCCTGGAGATGGGAAGTACAGTGTCTGCACTCTGAAGGAAGGTGTTAATGTTGTACCTCTGGCGAGACAATGATGGAGTGAATGATGATGAAAGCGTTTCTTCATTTTCTGGTCACGGTGCCTTGGTGCGAAATGGCCGATGTGTTAATCAAAAAATATATTTATTCAAAAGACTGGTAACAAACACAACATAAAATACAAATTTTGATACGAGTATTAGAAGGAAACACAAGACAGAAGATTATATAACGATACAAGAGAGATAGGTAAGAAAAAAGTTACTTATATGGAGAGTGAATGATGAGCCACTATGATGGTATATTAAGTACCTTCTTCAGTGTTTGCAGCAGACTTGAACCCGCTTCTTGCCATTATAGCCTCACATCTGTTGGATACAACCAAACATCACCATCATCTTAAGTTTTTATTTTGTAATCAAGTAACAAATTTATTTAAGCAACGAAGTGAGAGCTTTAACCAGCATATCATAGTTAAGTTTTTTGTGTGTTGTGTGTAACTACTGCTGTGTTTACTGTGTCATCTCAGAAAACTTACTTGCAAGTAACTGAGGAGAAGTACTCGCCGCTGCTGCAGTCTTCAGGGTTACGACAGTAGCAGTTGCAAGTATCGTTGTCCCAATACTTAGTCATGTTCTGCTCCTCACATTTGCTCTTCTCGTCACTGAGGAAAATAAATTAGTTAAAATATATTTATGTTTGAAAATCAGAACTTTTCCAACATCCAAATATCCGAAGCTTTAAAAATATAATGATGCTCTTTGCTTTGAATTTTCACATTTATATAAAAGTGTTGGTACCACTGTTTTCTTTGTCTGCACACACGCCTCAGTGCACCACACACCACACATGCCTCAGTGCACCACCCACCACACACGCCTCAGTGCACCACCCACCACACACGCCTCAGTGCACCACCCACCACACACGCCTCAGTGCACCACCCACCACACACGCCTCAGTGCACCACCCACCACACATGCCTCAGTGCACCACCCACCACACATGCCTCAGTGCACCACCCACCACACACGCCTCAGTGCACCACCCACCACACACGCCTCAGCGCACCACCCACCACACATGCCTCAGTGCACCACCCACCACACATGCCTCAGTGCACCACCCACCACACATGCCTCAGTGCACCACCCACCACACATGCCTCAGTGCACCACCCACCACACATGCCTCAGTGCACCACCCACCACACATGCCTCAGTGCACCACCCACCACACACGCCTCAGTGCACCACCCACCACACACGCCTCAGCGCACCACCCACCACACATGCCTCAGTGCACCACCCACCACACATGCCTCAGTGCACCACCCACCACACATGCCTCAGTGCACCACCCACCACACATGCCTCAGTGCACCACCCACCACACACGCCTCAGCGCACCACCCACCACACATGCCTCAGTGCACCACCCACCACACATGCCTCAGTGCACCACCCACCACACATGCCTCAGTGCACCACCCACCACACACGCCTCAGTGCACCACCCACCACACATGCCTCAGTGCACCACCCACCACACATGCCTCAGTGCACCACCCACCACACATGCCTCAGTGCACCACCCACCACACACGCCTCAGTGCACCACCCACCACACATGCCTCAGTGCACCACCCACCACACACGCCTCAGTGCACCACCCACCACACATGCCTCAGTGCACCACCCACCACACATGCCTCAGTGCACCACCCACCACACACGCCTCAGTGCACCACCCACCACACATGCCTCAGTGCACCACCCACCACACATGCCTCAGTGCACCACCCACCACACACGCCTCAGTGCACCACCCACTACACATGCCTCAGTGCACCACCCACCACACACGCCTCAGTGCACCACCCACCACACACGCCTCAGTGCACCACCCACCACACACGCCTCAGTGCACCACCCACCACACATGCCTCAGTGCACCACCCACCACACACGCCTCAGTGCACCACCCACCACACACGCCTCAGTGCACCACCCACCACACATGCCTCAGCGCACCACCCACCACACACGCCTCAGTGCACCACCCACCACACATGCCTCAGCGCACCACCCACCACACACGCCTCAGTGCACCACCCACCACACATGCCTCAGTGCACCACCCACCACACATGCCTCAGTGCACCACCCACCACACACGCCTCAGCGCACCACCCACCACACATGCCACAGTGCACCACCCACCACACACGCCGCAGCGCACCACCCACCACACATGCCTCAGTGCACCACCCACCACACATGCCTCAGTGCACCACCCACCACACATGCCTCAGTGCACCACCCACCACACATGCCTCAGTGCACCACCCACCACACACGCCTCAGCGCACCACCCACCACACATGCCTCAGTGCACCACCCACCACACACGCCTCAGTGCACCACCCACCACACATGCCTCAGTGCACCACCCACCACACATGCCTCAGTGCACCACCCACCACACACGCCTCAGTGCACCACCCACCACACACGCCTCAGCGCACCACCCACCACACATGCCTCAGTGCACCACCCACCACACATGCCTCAGTGCACCACCCACCACACATGCCTCAGTGCACCACCCACCACACACGCCTCAGTGCACCACCCACCACACACGCCTCAGCGCACCACCCACCACACATGCCTCAGTGCACCACCCACCACACATGCCTCAGTGCACCACCCACCACACATGCCTCAGTGCACCACCCACCACACATGCCTCAGTGCACCACCCACCACACATGCCTCAGTGCACCACCCACCACACATGCCTCAGTGCACCACCCACCACACACGCCTCAGTGCACCACCCACCACACACGCCTCAGCGCACCACCCACCACACATGCCTCAGTGCACCACCCACCACACATGCCTCAGTGCACCACCCACCACACATGCCTCAGTGCACCACCCACCACACATGCCTCAGTGCACCACCCACCACACACGCCTCAGGGCACCACCCACCACACATGCCTCAGTGCACCACCCACCACACATGCCTCAGTGCACCACCCACCACACATGCCTCAGTGCACCACCCACCACACACGCCTCAGTGCACCACCCACCACACATGCCTCAGTGCACCACCCACCACACATGCCTCAGTGCACCACCCACCACACATGCCTCAGTGCACCACCCACCACACATGCCTCAGTGCACCACCCACCACACACGCCTCAGTGCACCACCCACCACACACGCCTCAGCGCACCACCCACCACACATGCCTCAGTGCACCACCCACCACACATGCCTCAGTGCACCACCCACCACACATGCCTCAGTGCACCACCCACCACACATGCCTCAGTGCACCACCCACCACACATGCCTCAGTGCACCACCCACCACACATGCCTCAGTGCACCACCCACCACGCACGCCTCAGTGCACCACCCACCACACATGCCTCAGTGCACCACCCACCACACATGCCTCAGTGCACCACCCACCACACATGCCTCAGTGCACCACCCACCACACATGCCTCAGTGCACCACCCACCACACACGCCTCAGCGCACCACCCACCACACACGCCTCAGCGCACCACCCACCACACATGCCTCAGTGCACCACCCACCACACATGCCTCAGTGCACCACCCACCACACACGCCTCAGTGCACCACCCACCACACATGCCTCAGTGCACCACCCACCACACATGCCTCAGCGCACCACCCACCACACACGCCTCAGCGCACCACCCACCACACATGCCTCAGTGCACCACCCACCACACATGCCTCAGTGCACCACCCACCACACATGCCTCAGTGCACCACCCACCACACACGCCTCAGCGCACCACCCACCACACACGCCTCAGCGCACCACCCACCACACATGCCTCAGTGCACCACCCACCACACATGCCTCAGTGCACCACCCACCACACATGCCTCAGTGCACCACCCACCACACATGCCTCAGTGCACCACCCACCACACATGCCTCAGTGCACCACCCACCACACATGCCTCAGTGCACCACCCACCACACATGCCTCAGTGCACCACCCACCACACATGCCTCAGTGCACCACCCACCACACATGCCTCAGTGCACCACCCACCACACACGCCTCAGTGCACCACCCACCACACATGCCTCAGTGCACCACCCACCTTTTGTTTCCCTAGACAATACTATGGTTCACCTCACCTTTCACAGACCATCTGCCAACAGGTACCTGAACACATTCACTTCCTCCATTCTCCTTCCTTTCAGTCTGATATCCAGTCTTTCATTACTTAATTATTTTTGTGTCTTTCATCACCTTACTGTTTCCTACATTTATTTTTAATTTCCTTCTTTTATATATCCTTGGAAATTCGTCACTAACCTTTGCAACTTATTTTCAGAATCTTCCGTAAGTCACAGTAACTGTGACAACTCGCAATTTGTATTAGAGATCTTTTTATTTTATCCCACAATCTCTCCCCAACACCCTAACATTCATTTCTTTAAAATCCCTTTTCTAAATATGTTAACCATGGAGACCACGCATCCTTGTCTAGGGCCAACTCTCGCCGATAAATAATCTCCCTCTCTCGTATATACCCTAACCTGAGCCTCACTATATTCATAAAAACTCTTAACTATTGTAAGTAACCTACCACCTATTTCAAACACTAACATAGTCTGCCACATTGCTTCCCTATTCACCCTATCGTAAGCCTTTTCTAATTCCATAAATGCAGCGAAAATGTCTTTACGTGTATCTACATATTGTTCAGTTATATGCTTTACTGTAAACACTGGGTCTACACACCCCCTACCTTTCCTTGTTCATACGCGATCCTGCTCTCTGTCTTACCTCTAATTCTTTCAGTAATAACTACCATACACTTTAACAGGTATACTCAACAGGCTTATTCCTCTATAATTCGTCAACTCTCTTTTATACCCCTTCCATATATACAAAGGAACTATGCAGGCAACTCAGATGAAAATTTACACGCACATATGAGCTATTAAATCTCTGCATCAAATTCACCTTAAACCAGTAAATAACACTATGTAACAAAATTTCATTTGTGTCTTGTTCCTGGGAAATAAGCATCATTTGCCAATTCTTAATAACTAAACAAAATTTAAAAAAAACAATCTTGATCCCAGAACTTTGCTTTTGTGGTCAGGACACTTCTGGAACACTTTCAAGAAAGACTGATGTAAAACTATTATGTTCTAGGGTTTTGTAAAGTAAAAGGACACAAGTGCAACTGATGTGACATTTTATTGTGGCAACGTTTTGCTCTCCGGAGCTCTGCCAAGCTTGACAAAGCTCCTGGAGAGCGAAACGTTGCCACAATAAAATGTCACATTAGTTTCACTTGTGTAGTTTTACTTTATATAATGTCGGTAATTCTACCAACATATATATGTTCTAGGGTTTTAATTGGCAAATATAAAAACAGGGACTCACAAACCAGCATTCAGTTCAGCTCTGGCTGCCTGAGAAGACACATCAGAAGAAGTGAAATGACATTAAGAGGCTGCAATCATTCTCCAGATGCATTGTGCTACATATGTGATCAGTTCATTGAGACAAGAGCAAAGAAGTTCTCTGTAACAGCATCTAAAAAAATGTGTGAAGCTTACAAAGCATATTTTGTCATGTCAGTTGTGGACCAAGACAAGACCTGGGCGCCTCATGTTGCTTGTGAACATTGTAAGAAAACATTGGAAGTTAAGAAAGTCATTAGTTATATGAAGGGTAAAGTCTTGAATAGGAACATTTTTTAAATGAAATGTATGTAACAGAAACTAATTTTTTTTTTTCAGAATGGTATAGAGGAGAATAAAGAGCCATGAAGTTTGGTGTTCCAAGAATATGGCGTGAACCCGCTGATCAGTCAACCAACTGCTAGTTCTGTCTGGTGGATCCTTCCAAACACCGAACTGGGAAAATGCAGCTGCTATTTCTTATCCAGACCTTCCCTCTTCTATTGCACCAGTACCACACAGTGCTGATCTTCCTGTACCTACACCTCCAGCAAGAAGTCGACTGTCAGAAGAAGAAAGCGGCAAATCAGAAAATGAAGAGCACAGTGAACAAGACTAAGATCTCACAGATTCAGCAGTTGGGAGGAATCCTTACTACCCAAACCAAACAGACCTCAATGACCTTATCAGAGATCTTGGTTTGACAAAGTCAACCAACATATCTGAAGCTTCTTCACTAATGAAGACAGGTTGTGCTACTGTAATGACGTATCAGGCCTGTTTGATGCAACTGGAATTGCATGCAATCCAGATGAGTGGAGACTCTTCATTGACAGCTCCTCCAGAAGCCTAAAAGCTGTACTTCTGCGCACTGGGAACAAGTATCCATCTCTTCCCTTGGCTCATTCAGTGCATCTTAAGGAGGACTACAACGGTGTCAAACTTCTACTGGAAGCTTTGAAGTATGATAAATATTGCTGGGAGGTTATTGGAGACTTCTAAATGGTGGCATTTTTGATGGGACTCCAAGGTTTTACCAAGTTTCCCTGTTATTTCTGTCACTGGGATAGTAGAGACAGAGCAGCACATTACCAGAGGAAGCACTGGCCTCAAAGGACTGAGTTCTCAGTAGGAAGACATAAAATCAAACATAAACCATTGGTGGATCCTCAGAAGGTTCTATACCCTCTATTAGACATAGCTATCGCACTCAGCTCACACACTGAGGTCCGAACATCGAATCACCTCCGGTACGGATGGAAAACATTAGGGACGTGTTTCTATAAGACACCTGCCGTCCCTGTTCACCCATCAGTTTAAAATGAGTACCTGGGTGTTAGTCGACTGGTGTGGGTCGCATCCTAGGACAAAACTGACCTAATTGCCCGAAATGCTCAGCATAACAAGGGACTTTCTATATAGTGGTATGTTACTGATGTCAGCTAGGCCTGTATACCATGTACATGTACTTGTAGTAAATAAATATATTATTATTATTAAACTAGAGCTAATCATCAGTTTGTTACAGCTCTTGATAAAGAATCTGCAGCCTTCAAGTATCTTCAAGACTTCTTTCCCAAGCTATCAGAGGCAAAGGTGAAGGCTGACATCTTCACTGTACCATAAGTCAGGAAAATCATGGAGTGCTCAGAGTTTCCAAAGAAGCTCACAGAGGAGGAAAAGGAAGCCTGGGAGAGTTTTTTTTTTTTTGCTGTAGCACAGTGTTTTCTGCGCAACAACAAGGCTGACAATTATATGGAACTGCTGAGACCTTGGTAAAAAGCTACGGTCAGATGGGCTGTAGGATGTCCCTTAAGGTCCATATCCTTGATGCTCACCTTGACAATTTCAAGGAGAATATGGGAGCATATTCAGAGGAGCAAGGGGAACGCTTCCACCGAGATATAATGGACTTGGAACACAGATATCAGGGATCTTATAATGAAAACATGATGGCAGACTACATTTGGGGAGTTAAACGGGTAAGTGATTTATTGCATGCTCGCAAATCTAGAAAAACTGCTCACTTTTAACTTTGTCTATATGTTTCAGAAAGTTTAAAATAAAATTTGTGTAAATTTTATTTTATTTATGTAAATTTTATTTATTTTATTATATGTTTTAGTTTTACATCCAAAACTAGCAAACACTATTGGAATTTAGTCATTTTTTGTCAAAAATTCATCCTGTAAGCCACGAAAGCAAAGTTTAAGAAGAATAATGATCATTTTCTATTGTTTTACAATAAAAGTTGTTGGAAAATAACACTTACTTGCCAGGAACAAAATTTGTATTACATAGTGTAATATAGCCAACAAGACTGGAAAATACACTGGACCTCATCTTCACTAACAATGATGATCTGATACTAAATATAACAGTATCAAAGACAATACACATAGATCACAACATAATAGAGATACAGACATGTATGTGCAGGGCTCCTGACCAGCAAAAGGTGATCAGTTATGAAGGTGCTTTCACAAAATTCAACTTCAATAACAAAAACACGCACTGGGAAAAAGTTAACTATGTCCTAAATGAAAGAAGCTGGAATATATCCTAAACAACACGGATCCGAACCTTTGCCTAGAAAGAATTAACTCTGTGGCACTTGAGGTCTGCTCAAGGCACATTCCTCTAAGAAAAATGAAGAGATGTAAACTAGAAAGAGAGAGACGATCCCTATACAGGTGAAAGCAAAGAATCACAGAGCTGCTGAAAGAGGCCAGTATATCTGAAATACAAAGGGGGGCACTGGTCAGAGAAAGAGCAAATATCGAACTTTAGCTTAAGGAATCGTGCAGGAGACAAAAAACTCAGGAACAACTTAAAGCTATAAATGAAATTGAAAGAAACTCGAAATACTTCTTGTCTTATGCCAAATCTAAGAAAAAAAAAGAAAAAACAAAACATGGGGACCACACATACTTGTCTCAGGCCTACTTTTACCAGAAAATAATCTCCCTCTCTCCTATATACCCTAACCTTAACCTCACTATTTTCATAAAAAAAAAAACTCTTAACTGCTGTATTGGACCCCAGCTTAGACAAGTCCCAATATGACTCAGTGTTCAATGAACCGTAATCCAGACTAAGAGACAACACGCTAAAAGATTTTTAATGATTGATACTCAAAATCCGGACAATTAAAAAATCTTTGATATTATCCTAACACCACAAGACTTCAGAAAAGCAATAAGTGACTTGCTCATGCACTCTGCCTCAGGTCCAGACTCGTGGAACTGCAAGAAGCCCCTTTCACATGCCTTTAGTATTCTTTGGAGATGGAGCATAGACACAGGGGTAATCCCACAGTCACTTAAAAAAACACACATAGCCCCACTCCACAAAGGTAGCAGTTAAGAAAATGTAAAGATTTACAGACCGATAGCACTAATGTACGATATAAAAATCTTTGAAAGGGTTCTAAGAAGCAAGATGGCCGGCCACCCAGCCACCTCGTTACCCATCAGTTACAAAACCCAGGGCAACATGGGTTTAGAACAGGTCACTCCTGCCTGCTCCAACTACCGCACGACTATGACAAGGTCTTGGGTGCTCTGGAGGGCAAACATAATGCAAATGTGGCATACACATACTTTGTGAAAGCCTTCGACAAGTACGACCATGGCATAATAGTGCACAAAATGCATGATAAAGGAATAACAGGAAAAGTTGGTAGAACACTAAGAATAATTGTAACCAGAGTAAAGTCTGAGGCGGCTACTGTGAAAACCTCTGTTCCAAAAGGCACAGTATTCGCCCACATCCTGGTCTTCATCCTCATATCTGATATTGACAGAGATGTAAGCTGCAGCAGCGTGTCTTTATTTACGGATAACACATGAATTTGGTTTAGAAAGACACGTAAGCAAACACTATAACCTGAGGAATGTCATAAGAACATAAGAATGGAGGAACACTGTAGAAGGCCTGCTGGCCCATGCGAGGCAGGTCCTTATCAAAACAACCTCTACCTATGAGGAGGACGGGTAGACGATGAAATCATGTGACTCCTGTGTTGTTGGGTTGGTGCTGCTTAAGGAGTCACATGATTTCATCGTCTACCCGTCCTCCTCATAGGTAGAGGTTGTTTTGATAAGGACCTGCCTCGCATGGGCCAGCAGGCCTTCTACAGTGTTCCTCCATTCTTATGTTCTTATGACATTCCTCAGGTCACGTGCGTCACACCTCACTCTCCGCCTATATATAATGTCTTTCTACCTCTGTATGTTAGAAGTGATCAAGGTCCCAGGACCGAAACGTTTTCTAATAAATATGTTATAGTGTTTGTTTACGTGTCTTTCTAAACCAACTTGTCGGTATTTATTACCAAGGTTTATACCAACACATGAATTTGCATGAAAGTGCCATGCATCGATGACACTGAAAGACTCCAAGCGGACATCAACCAAATCTTAAATAAGAACATAAGAAAGAAGGAACACTGCAACAGGCCTACTGACCCATGCGGAGCAGGTCCATGTCCCCTCCCCCCGGATTAGACCAATGACCCACCCCCCGGATTGTCCCAATGACCCACCCAGTCTGGTCATCCCCACTCAAGGATGGAGCACTGTACCAGACCCAGCATCACAAGCTAGTCAGGTCCAACTCACACCCACCCATACCCACTCATGTATTTATCCAACCTATTTTTAAAACTACACAACGTTTCAGCCTCAATAACTGTACTCGGGAGTTTGTTCCACTCATCCACAACTCTATTACCAAACCAGTACTTTCCTATATCCTTCCTGAATCTGAATTTTTCCAACTTGAAACCATTGCTGCGAGTCCTGTCTTGGCTGGAAATTTTCAGCACACTATTTACATCCCCTTTATTTATTCCTGTTTTCCATTTATACACCTCGATCATATCCCCCCTAATTCTACGCCTTTCGAGAGAGTGCAGATTCAGGGCCTTCAGTCTATCCTCATAGGGAAGATTTCTGATACATGGGATCATCTTTGTCATCCTCCTTTGTACGTTTTCCAGAGCATTTATATCCATTCTGTAATACAGTGACCAGGACTGAGCAGCATAGTCTAAATGAGGCCTAACCAAAGATATATAGAGTTGAAGAACAACCTTAGGACTTCTATTATTTATACTTCTAGATATGAAGCCAAGAATTTTGTTAGCTTTATTGCGAACACTAATGCACTGTTATCTTGGTTTTAGGTTACTGCTAACCAGAACTCCTAAATCCTTTTCGCAATCGGTAGAATTAAGATCTACATTATTTAGTTTATATGTGGCATGGTTATTTAACTGTCCAACATTTAGAACTTTGCATTTGTCAATATTAAACTGCATCTGCCACTTCTCCAACCATTGCGTCAGTCTATTCAAATCATCCTGGAGTGCTCTAATGTCGTCATTAGAATGAATTGGACAGCCTATTTTGGTGTCATCAGCAAATTTGCTTATGTCGCTATTTATTCCCTCATCTATGTCGTTTATGTAAATTGTGAACAACAAGGGGCCCAACACTGACCCCTGAGGAACACCGCTTGTGACGTGCCCCCATTCTGATTTCTCCCCATTTATGCAAACTCTCTGCTGTCTATTTGTCAGCCATGCCTCTACCCAGGAAAAAATTTCTCCTCCTATTCCGTGTGCCCTAAGTTTCCTCAATAGCCTCTGGTGTGGAACTCTATCGAAAGCCTTACTGAAGTCCATATACACAATATCATATTCATTACCATGATCTACCTCCTCAAACACCTTAGTGAAAAAAGTTAGTAAATTCGCAAGACAGGAACGCCCCTTTGTAAAACAGTGTTGAGATTCATTAATCAATCTGTGCCTGTCAAGATGGCTACGAATTGCTTCGGCAATTATTGATTCCATAAATTTTCCCACTATGGAGGTAAGGCTTATTGGTCTATAGTTCGAAGCCAAGGACCTGTCACCTGCCTTGTAAATAGGTATTACATTTGCCATTTTCCACTTATCAGGCACTATGCCAGTTTGTAGTGTTATGTTAGAAAGATTAGCCAAAGGTATGCTAAGTTCCTCTTTACATTCCTTTAACACCCTTGCAAACAGTTCATCAGGACCTGGGGATTTCTTAGGTTTTAGTTTCTCTATTTGTCTGAGGACCATGTCACTAGTTACTGCAATCGTATATAGTTTATTATCATCCTGTTCTACGTAATCTATTATTTCAGGAATATCGCTAGTATTTTCCTGGGTGAAAACTGAGAGGAAGTAGGTATTTAGAATTTTACACATATTCTTATCACTGTCAGTAATCTGACCAGAGTTACTCTTAAGTGGGCCAATCTTGTCCCTAATCTTACTTCTGTATACCTGAAAGAACCCTTTTGGGTTAGTCTTTGAATCCCTTGCGACCTTAGCATAATAATCTCTTTTTGGTTTTCTTATTCATTTCTTTATTTCTCTCTTTAATTGAATATATTGATTTCTTAACTGCCCATCCCCTCTTTTGATACGCCTATATATGCCTCTCTTTTGACCAATGAGATGTTTTAATCTATTGTTCATCCATTTGGGATCATTTTTGTTAGATCTAATTTCCCTACTCGGAACAAAAGTTGTCTGGGCACCTAGAACTATGCTCTGAAAAACGTCATATTGGCAACCAAGATCACCTACCTGACCCATAGTTAGGACATCCCAATTTAGCCCACCCAAGTAATTTTTCAGTCCCATGAAGTCGGTCAAGCGAAAATCTGGGACAGAGATTTGATTGCAGTTATCTGAGTAATTCCATGATATATTGAAACTAAGTGATTTGTGGTCACTTTCCCCAAGCTCATCATTAACCTCAAGATTATTAATTAGCGAATCTTTGTTGGCAAGAACCAAGTCAAGCAGATTGTTTCCTCTAGTTGGTTCTGTCATAACCTGTTCTAAAAAGCAATCCTGAACCGTATCAAGAAAGTCACTAGACTCAAGATTTCCTGTCATATTGTTCCAATCAATTTGTCTAAAGTTAAAATCTCCCATTATCACAAAATTTTCATATCTAGATGCCTTATGAATTTCGTCCCATAACAGCTTACTGCACTCCCTATGAAGGTTTGGGGGCCTATAAACCACACCCAAAATTAATTTGTCACGACCCTCGAGAAACTAAAGCCAAACCGATTCTGTGTTCGATATTTCTAATCTTATATCATGTCTAAGACAACAATTTAAATTTTCTCTGACATACATCGCCACTCCACCACCCTTCCTGTTGACCCTATCAGTGTGGAATAGTTTATAACCCTGTATGTTGCATTCAGAAGGCATTTCTCTATCTTTCAGGTTGAGCCAGGTCTCTGTTATACCAATAATATCTATATTACCTACACTTGCAAGTAATTTTAGCTCATCTATCTTATTTCTTAGACTCCTACTATTTGTATAGTAAACCTTAAGGGAGCTAGTCGCTCGTTGTCCTCTACTATCTCCCTTTGTTTGTTGATCAATTGATTTGCCATTACTAGCAACTTTATTTTGAATATTGTCTTTTAAACATATCCCAGAGATATCCCGGTAATAACTACTGTTTTTAACCCTAAAGCTGCAGCCTGATTGTTTCCCACAAACACCCATACCTCTATAATCTATCAGTTTAAATTCCTAGACAAGTCATCAATTTCCCTCTCAGTTGAATTGGCTAATGCAACCACTCCATCCCCAGAGAGATGAACCCCATCCCTTGCATACATATCACGTTTGCCAAATAAAAGGTCCCAGTTATCAATGAATGGGATTGCAAGTTTCTTGCAGTACCTGTCCGGCCAGCGATTTATAACAATTGCCCTAGACATCCATTCATCGCCCACTCTCTTTCTAGGCAAGATTCTACATATGACTGGGATCCCTCCCTTAGACCTAACTACTTCTATGGCTGTCCTGTACTTATCCAGCAGCTCCTCTCTCCTGCCCTTCCCAATGTCATTACCCCCAGCACTAAGACAGATAATGGGCTTGTTCCCATTACCTGCCATAATATTATCCAATCTGCTGACTATGTCACCAACACCAGCTTCAGGAAGACACACTCTCTGTCTGACCTTTCTGTCTCTGTTACAAAATGCACGGTCCATATATCTTACCTGAGAATCGCCTACTATTAAAATATTCTTACCTTGATTAGCAAGGGAATCAGTGGTACCTTCAACCTCACTAACTGCTGAAGTACACTCGTCTTGGAGAACAGAGAATCGATTTCCTACCTTCACATCTTCTCTATTAACTCTCCTCATCTTCCTTCTTCCTGAACTGTGAACCACTTGCCACTTAAAGCGGCTGCCACTCTCACTGCTGGTGACCATTCCTACCTTACCAGCTAAATCCTTCTCACACTCGCTCCCAAACTCATCTATGCGAAGCTTCAGCTTCCTATTTTCCTCCTGAAGAAGTAGAATCTCCTTCTTCAACAATTGAACCTGAGATTCTAAAACACTACAACAAGTCATGGTGCTTAGTAACAGCCCACGCTAACTCCCAAGAGCTTAGCGGTATGACAGCACTTGACCACTGACCTCAGCGTACTAAATGGGCCACAGAAAACAATATGAAGTTCAATGAAGAGAAATTTCAACCACTCCGTTGTGGGAAAACCCGAGGAAGTTAAAACTGTATCAGAGTATAAAAGAAACTCCAGCCACAGAAACCCAAGGCAAACGGAAACCAAGCCTGTGCACATACTATGCACTTGGTATCTGCTGGCATGGGAAAACTGGAAAAACAGATGGGACGTGCAACTATGACCACCCTAGAAAATGCCATGCCCATATGACAACAGGAAAATGCAAACTCCCTTCCTGTAAGCTTTTTCACCCTGAACTGTGTACCTCTTCAGTACAGGAAAGACTGTGCTATAACTTAAATTGCCAGGCATACCATCTAAAGGGGACAAAAAGATACAAAACATCCAGGCCATGGGAAAACCTGGGTAGCCACAGCCACTCAAGAGGGAGAGGTTTTTTAGTGCCAGGAAGGAAAAAAAACTGGCAGGAAATGGCAGAAATCGTACACCAAATCCAGTCATTCCTGGAGTGGAACCACAGTCGATGGCCTCCACTCCAAACCAACAGATACAGATACTAATGCCGGAAAAAAAATCCCCCCCCAGTACCAACAATACCACCAGTCCGATAACATTCTTCTTTGCAAATATACAGGGTCTAAAGCCAGCAACAAACAACAAAATACCTTTCATCCGTGGACTGCTTGCAGAGGCAAAGGCAATGTTCGCGGCTTTCACTGAGACCCACATAAAGGATCACTTGGACAACGAAATATGGATCCCAGGTTACAACCTATACAGATGTGACAGAGTGAACAGGCAAAAGGGGGGGGGGTTGGCCTGTACATTGCAGAGTCACTTGTTTGCACAGAACTGCTTAATGCCGCAAATGATGTAGTGGAAGTTTTAGCAGTAAAGGTCGAGAACCAAAACCTAGTCATTGTGGTAGTCTACAAGCCTCCGGATGCAACATCCCAGCAATTCCAGGAACAGCTGTTAAAAATTGACCACTGTCTGGAAAATCTTCCAGCTCCTGCACCCAACATCTTGCTCCTGTGGGATTTCAACTTAAGGCACCTAAAATGGAGGAATATAGCAAATAATATTGTTGCAGTAATAACACCAGGAGGCAGCTCTGATGAAAACTCACACTCACACGAGCTTTTAAATCTCTGCACAAAATTCAATTTAAACCAGCAAATAATAGAGCCTACTAGACTGGAGAATACACTAGACCTCATCTTCACTAACAATGATGATCTGATAAGAAATGTCACCATATCAAAAACAATATACTCAGATCACAACATAATTGAGGTTCAGACATGTATGCGTGGAGCCCCAGACCGACATAATGAGACTAGTCACGAGGGAGCATTCACCAAATTCAACTTCAATAACAAAAACATAGTGGGACCAAGTAAACCAAGTCCTAACCGATATAAGCTGGGAAGATATACTAAGCAACACAGACCCCAACTTATGCCTAGAACAGATTAACTCGGTGGCACTCGATGTATGCACAAGGCTTATTCCTCTAAGAAAAAAGAGGAGTAGATGTAAAATAGAAAGAGACAGGCGCTCCCTTTACAGGCGACAGAAAAGAATAACAGAGCGGCTAAAAGAGGTCAATATATCTGAAATGCGTAGGGAGACACTGGTCAGAGAAATAGCAAGCATCGAACTTAAGCTAAAAGAATCCCTTAGGAGTCAGGAATCGTGGGAAGAACTAAAAACCATAAATGAAATCGAAAGAAACCCAAAGTATTTCTTCTCCTATGCCAAATCACAATCGAGAACAAAGTCCAGTATTGGGCCCCTACTTAAACAAGATGGGTCCTAAACAGATGACAGCAAGGAAATGAGTGAGCTACTCAAGTCCCAATATGACTCAGTTTTTAGCAAGCCGCTAACCAGACTGAGTCGAAGATCAAAATGAATTTTTTATGAGAGAGCCACAAAATTTGATTAACACAAGCCTATCTGATGTTATCCTGACGCCAAATGACTTCGAACAGGCGATAAATGACATGCCCATGCACTCTGCCTCAGGGCCAGACTCATGGAACTCTGTGTTCATCAAGAACTGCAAGAAGCCCCTATCATGAGCCTTTTCCATCCTATGGAGAGGGAGCATGGACACAGGGGTCGTCCCACAGTTACTAAAAACAACAGACATAGCCCCACTCCACAAAGGGGGCAGTAAAGCAACAGCAAAGAACTACAGACCAATAGCACTAACATCCCATATCATAAAAATCTTTGAAAGGGTCCTAAGAAGCAAGATCACCACCCATCTAGAAACCCATCAGTTACACAACCCAGGGCAACATGGGTTTAGAACAGGTCGCTCCTGTCTGTCTCAACTATTGGATCACTACGACAAGGTCCTAAATGCACTAGAAGACAAAAAGAATGCAGATGTAATATATACAGACTTTGCAAAAGCCTTCGACAAGTGTGACCATGGCGTAATAGCGCACAAAATGCGTGCTAAAGGAATAACAGGAAAAGTCGGTCGATGGATCTATAATTTCCTCACTAACAGAACACAGAGAGTAGTCGTCAACAGAGTAAAGTCCGAGGCAGCTACGGTGAAAAGCTCTGTTCCACAAGGCACAGTACTCGCTCCCATCTTGTTCCTCATCCTCATATCCGACATAGACAAGGATGTCAGCCACAGCACCGTGTCTTCCTTTGCAGATGACACCCGAATCTGCATGACAGTGTCTTCCATTGCAGACACTGCAAGGCTCCAGGCGGACATCAACCAAATCTTTCAGTGGGCTGCAGAAATTTCAATTACTCAGATATGGTAAACATGAGGAAATTAAATCTTCATCAGAGTACAAAACAAATTCTGGCCACAAAATAGAGCGAAACACCAACGTCAAAGACCTGGGAGTGATCATGTCGGAGGATCTCACCTTCAAGGACCATAACATTGTATCAATCGCATCTGCTAGAAAAATGACAGGATGGATAATGAGAACCTTCAAAACTAGGGAGGCCAAGCCCATGATGACACTCTTCAGGTCACTTGTTCTATCTAGGCTGGAATATTGCTGCACACTAACAGCACCTTTCAAGGCAGGTGAAATTGCCGACCTAGAAAATGTACAGAGAACTTTCACGGCGCGCATAACGGAGATAAAACACCTCAATTACTGGGAGTGCTTGAGGTTCCTAAACCTGTATTCCCTGGAACGCAGGAGGGAGAGATACATGATTATATACACCTGGAAAATCCTAGAGGGACTAGTACCGAACTTGCACACGAAAATCACTCACTACGTAAGCAAAAGACTTGGCAGACGATGCACCATCCCCCCAATGAAAAGCAGGGGTGTCACTAGCACGTTAAGAGACCATACAATAAGTGTCAGGGGCCCGAGACTGTTCAACTGCCTCCCAGCATACATAAGGGGGATTACCAACAGACCCCTGGCAGTCTTCAAGCTGGCACTGGACAAGCACCTAAAGTCAGTTCCTGATCAGCCGGGCTGTGGCTCGTACGTTGGTTTGCGTGCAGCCAGCAGCAACAGCCTGGTTGATCAGGCTCTGATCCACCAGGAGGCCTGGTCACAGACCGGGCCGCGGGGGCGTTGACCCCCGGAACTCTCTCCAGGTAAACTCCAGGTAAACTCCAGGCTAATGTGAAAGACCTGGAATGAAAATGTCAGAGGATCTCACTTTCAAAGATCACAACATTGTATCTACCACATCTACTTGGAAAATGATAGGATGGATAATGAGAACTTTCAAAACTAGGAAAGCCAAGCCCATGGCTTGGCTTTCCTAGTTTTAAAAATGTGAAATGTTGTGAACATTATGAGTAAAAATCTTTTTTCTTGTACTGGTGAAAAATTGTAAGCATTGTAAGTAATTTTCTGATGAAACAGTAAAACGGAAAATTGTGGATATTATTGAGACTAGTGAATATTTTGTCATATTATCGAAATTGAGGATTTCTTTTAGGCTTTCCTTTGTTATGAGTGTGTGAATATTTCAAAGAATTTATTGAGTATGCATATTTTATGTATCTAGGGTTTAATTCTCTCTATGACAATGTTATGGTTGAGGTGTTCGGTGTTCAGTTAGAGAGAGCAGGTCAGTTTGTGGAGGTGACCTGAGTGTTCAGTTAGAGAGAGCAGGTCAGTTTGTGGAGGTGACCTGAGATCTTTATCTGAAGTAACTCAGATAAGACTCGCAGACAGTCCATGTCAGTCGGCAGAAATGTAGACTCGGACAGTGTGGGATGTGTAGTGAGTGGAAGTTATAACAAATGGAATCTAAATTTGTGACAAGTAAAAAATTATATCGAGTGAGATCCTTAGTTGTATTGTAAAAAAGAAAAAAAAATGTGGATTGTTGTGGTTGAACTAGAGGAAAATATTTCATTGATTGTATTTTTTGTTGAACTAGAGAAAATGTGTAATGTTTTCCGTATGTTGTATATGAAGTGTAGTGAAAATGTGTATTACTGAGAATTCTTGTAATGAAGAAAAATATTGTGTATTAGTGTTATCCTGTGTTTACTTCAGTTAAATTAATAAGAGGTTTTTAGTTCATTTAAGTTAACGAGAGAAATATTGATGTTACACACTACTTAATGGACCTGATCAGTCGTGTTGTACCTGACGTCATGGGTGGTTATCATGCGGCGCCACAACCCACCTGTGTTTACTCAGCGGTCAGCGGCGTCACGCATGTTAGTTTAAGTTAATAATGGGAAGTTACTTGTTTAAACCTGCACTTTTAGATCATTTAAGAGAAAGTACCATAGGGGATATGTACAAAAGTGATGCAATATATATGAGCACCCCAATAGGGGAGACCCGAAACTTGATCCGAGGAGGTGAAGCAGGGATTTTGGAGAGATGAAAGTGGATGGGGGGAGGTGTGGGAGAAATGGAGAGGGAAGTCTTGATCCGAGGAAGTGGAGAGTAAATCCTGATCCAAAGAGATGGAGCAGGAATATTAGGTTTAAAGGGTATGGGTGATGGGAGATGGGGAGGGCGATCTTGATCCGAGGAGATGAAGCAGGGATTTTGGGGAGATGGAAGTGGATGGTGGGAGATGTGAGCGAGATGGAGAGGGAGGTCTTGATCTCGGGAATTGGAGGACTACTCAAATCTTTTTCTTTGTATTATTGAAAAAAGTAAAAAAATCGAAATTCTGATGGAAAAAAGTTGTGGGGGTTCAGGAGGAGGGGTTAAAAATTGATCCAAGGAGATGGAGGGTGAAGTCAAAATTCGAAAAAAATTAGTGTCATTCTCGAAAAGTGAGTAAAACTCAAAAATTCGAAAAATCAAGGAGCGGGGGTGATCCGGGAGGAAGGGGGCGCGAACAGGGGGGGCGTGCAGATGGGTGGCGCTCTGATGGGGGGAGGTGGTGTGTCGCAGAGCCTGGGTGAGGTCAGGGTCATTAACACAAAGGTGTGAATTTTCACACCTAGGTGTGAAAAGACGGCATCCTTTAAGACACTGTACACAAGAAATCCCTGCTATTGAATACAAGTGGACGAGGATCAGGTAAAATTACATAAGGATTTGGACAGCCTGCAATCCTGGTCTGACAAATGGCTCCTGGAGTTTAACCCCAGCAAATGTAAAGTTATGAAGATTGGCAAAAGATAAAGAAGACTGCAGACAGAGTACAGGATAAGGGATTGAAGGCTGCAAACCTCACTTAATAAGTTAATGAATTTTGGGGTGAGCATTATTCTGAGCACATTCCCTGAGGTGCACATCTCTCAAATAACTGCTGCAGCATATGCACACCTGGCTAACCTGAGAACAGCATTTCGACATTTAAGTAAGGAGTCATTCATGAGCCTGTATAAGATGTACATCAGGCCCATCCTGGAATATGCAGCACCAGTATGGAACCCATACCTAGTCAAACTCGTCAAGAAATTGGAGAAAGTGTAAAAGTTTGCAACAAGAATAGTCCTAGAGTTAAGAAGTATGTCTTATGAGGAGAGGTTAAGGGAAGTCAACCTATTGTTGCTAGAGGATAGTAGGGATAAGGGTCACTTGATAACGACATATAAAATACTGAGAAGAATTGATAAGGTGAACAGGGGCATAATGTTTTAGAGATGGGACACACCAACAAGGGACCACAACTGGATGTATTTCTTAAGACTTAGAGCTGTCAGGAAGTGAGATAATCTGGAAAGTGAAGGAATGGAGGCAAAATCCATACACAGCTTTAAGAAGAAGTATGATAAATCTCTTGGAGTTGGGAGAGAGTGACCTAGTACCGACTAGCGAAGAGGCTTGGCCAGGAGCTGAATCGACCCATGCAACCACAAACTAGTAAGAACAAATAGGTAAGAACACACACAGGCCTACAAAGGGACCTAGACAAGCTACAAGCCTAGTCCATCAACTGGCTGCTGAAATTTAACCCCACCAAATGTGAAGTCATGAAAATCGGGGAAAGCCAAAAAAGACTGCAGACAGAGTACAGGCTAGGGGGGCCAAAGAATGCAAAACTCACTCAAGGAAAAGGATCTTGGGATGAGTATAATACCTGACCACATCTCCTGAGGTGCACATCGACCAGATAACATCTGCAGCATATGGGTGCCTGGCAAAACTTAATTAAGAATAGCGTTCCGACTCCTCAGTAAGAAATCGTTCAAGACTCTGTACATCGCGTACGTCAGACCCACACTGTAGTATGCAGCGCCAGTTTGGAACCCACACATGATCAAGCAGTTAGAGAAAGTGCAAAGGTTTGCAACAAGATTAGCCCCAAAGCTAAGGGGAATGTCCTACGAAGAAAGGTTAAGGGAAATCAGTCTGACGACACTGGAGGACAGAAGGGGTAGGGAGGGGGGCATGATAATGACATATAAAATACTGCGAGGAATTGACAAGATGGACAACCTGTTCTAGAGATGGGACACAGCAAGGAGGGGTCACAGTTGGAAGTTGAAGATTCAGATGAGTCAAAGGGATTTTGGGAAATATTTCTTCAGAGTTGTCAGGAAGTGGAGTAGTCTGGAAGGTGATGTAGTGAAGGCAGGATCCATACACAGTTTTAAGATGAGGTATGATAAGCTCATGGAGCAGGAGAGAGACGACATAATAGTGACCAGTGAAGCAGTGGGGTCAAGAGCTATGACTCGACTCCTGCAACCACAATTAGGTAAGTACACACACACACGCACACACACCCAGAATGGTGGGCCCAGATAACATCTCTCCTTGGGTCCTGAGAGAGGGAGTAGATGCCCTGTGTGAGTTGCTCTCATCAGTCTTCAACAAATCTATTGAAAGAGGGCAACCATCTGATGTGTGAAAGACAGCGAAAGTTGTCACAATATTTAAGAAATTAGACCTGCAGGCAGCATTAAACTACAGATATATATAATATGTAAAGTTATGGAGAAGATTATCAGGCGAAGAGTGATGAAGCACCTAGAGAGGAAGAGGCTCTTGCATAACAACCAGTATGGCTTCAGGGAAACGAAATGCTTCATCAAGGTAACAGAAGTAAGACAGGAGAGAGAAGGATGGGTAGACTACATTTTCTTGCACTGACAGAAGGTTTTCGACACAGTAGAAAGAATAGCAGGAAAAGTACTGCAATGGATCAGGGAATACCTGCCTGGAAAGAAACAGCGTGTGTTGGTATGTGACGAGGTGTCAGCTTGGGGTTTCACAAAGGTCATTAATAGGTCCGATGCTTTTCTAGTATATTTGATAGACGTGACTGAAGGGATAGATGAGGTGTCCATGTTAGCAGAGATATGAAGTGTATGAGGATTAGGTAAGCCTACAAAGGGATCTGGACAGGCAGAAAGCCTATTCCGACAAATGGCTCCTGGAATTTAACCTTAAGTGATAAGTCATGAGGATTGGGGAAGGACAAAGAAGACTGCAGACGGAGTACAACCTAGGGAATCAAAGGCTGCGACACTCACTCAGGGAAAAGGATCTTGGGGTGAGCATCATTCCGATCACATCTACCGAGGTGCACATCAAACAAATAACCGCTGCAGCAATGGCAAATCTAAGAATCGCGTTTCGACATCTAGGTAAGAAGTCATTCACGATACTGTATACCGTGTACGTCAGGCCCATATTGGAGTATGCAGCACCAGTATAGAGCCCATGATTCGTGAAATATGTTAAGAAATTGGAGAAAGTGCAAAAGCTTGCAACAAGCCTAATCCTGGAGGTATCAGTATGGGGTAAATCTTATGATGAAAGGTTCAGGAAACTCAACCTGATGACACTGGAGAACAGGAGGGGTAGAGAAGACATGATAGCAAGGTATAAAATACCAAGAGGAGCTGACAAGGTGGTTAGGGACAGAACACTTCAGAGGTGGGTCACAGTAACAAGGGGTCACAGTTGAAAGTTAAAAACCCTGGGGGAATATAGAAATACTAAAAAGCATTTCTTCAGTCTTAGAGTTGTCAGGAAGTCGAACAATCTCGAGAGTGAAGTAGTAGAGGCAGGATTTATACATAGCTCAAAGATGAGGTATCTTTGCTAGTTGTTACTAGCAACTAGTGGGGTAGGAGCCATAACTCGACCCTGCAACCACAAATAGGTGAGTGTACACACACAAGATTCTTTCTGTGATAAAAAAAGGGTTACCCAAGAGGGCAGAGAACCAGAGGTCTGGTGGATGAACCAGGGATGGAAGAACCTGGGAGGGAAGATTGGGAGTTAGAGCTCAAAAAAGGGAGGAAGAGTGGGGAAGGAAGCTAGAAGAGCTTGGCAAGAAAATGGAGGAGAGGATAGCTGAAGCGAGCAGGAAGTGGGGGCTACAAGTCTTAGCAGCAGAAGATAAGAAACAGTGCTTAGAAGAGGAACTAAAAAACCTGAAACAGATTAGAGAGACAAATGACAGTACAGACATGTCATCAGGAACTTCTGTATCAGTCATAGACAAGGGGACTGTAGGAAGAAAAGGAGCTATGCCTTATGTGAAGGCCCAATCAAACCCATGCGAGGCCCAGGAAAAAACGAGGAGCACACTAAGATCAAATGAGAGGTCTGAAGACAATGAAAGTATGCCATATGCAGAGACTCTAACAGACAACTGCAGTGGAAAGGAACAGCTTAGCATGAAAGACAGTTTACTGAGCATAGGGGCTTCAGCAAGGGCAGGGACTGAAGGCAGGAACATTTCAATGGAAGGAACTAAAACACCTCAGAGGATGTAAAGGGAGACACAATGGGAGGAGGAAAGGGAGAGGTCAATTTTTGTCTACGGGCTTCAAGAAGTTGAAAGGGAAACTACGATGAATGAAAATAGAAGGAGGAAAAAGCGATTGAAGGTATCATGAAAACAATAGGTGAGGCGACATGACCCAGAAGACAAATTTTTGGAGAATTGGGTGGTTTGCGAGGGGAAGGAAATGGCCTGTCAAATTAATTTCCAAGGAAGAATCAGCTTGAATCAGGAACCTGCAGGAGACAACACGACTGAGGGACAAACCAGAGTATCAAAGAGTGTACCTCGATTGTGACAAAACACAAGAAGAAAAGATGATACTGATAGAGAGGGTAAAAAGATGAAAGGAGGAACGAGAGGCAATGATGACGATGAGCAGGACCCAGGTGGAAGGGCAAACACACCCCCTAGAAACAACTGCAGAAGGACTCCAACCATGACAACCCCAATGCAACTAAACAGTCAAAACTAAAACCCACACACTGTTCCCTCTACTCCCACCCCCACATCACAAACCTCACCCCTACAGCAGCCCCCAATGGGCACTCTGCCCCCACCCCCCTCATCACAAACCCCACCCACACCACAACCCCCCATAGGCCCCCTCCAGGGCTTCCACTCCCCCAACCCAAATATTCTCCCAGGACCACAGTGATAGAAAAGAAGCTGAAAGTTTGATACACAAATGCAGATGGAATAACAAATAAATATGAGGAGTGGCATGAAAGAATAAATGAGAAGTCCCCAGATATCATAGCAGTCACAGAAACGAAATTCACTGAGACAATAACAGACGCAATCTTCCCACCGGGATATCAGATCCTGAGGAAATATAGGAGTAGAGGGGGGTAGGAGGGGTTGCATTGCTCATAAAAAACCAAAGGGGATTTGAGGAAATGGAAGGCATGGACGAGACTGGAGAGAGGGACTACATAGTAGGTACAATTTAGTCTAGGGAACATAAGGTAGTCATTGCAGTCATGTATAACCCACCACAGAACTGCAGGAGGTCCAGAGAGGAATATGAAGAGAACAACAGAGCAATGGTGGACACATTGGCTGAAGTGGCCAGAAGAGCTCCCTCGAGCAGAGCAAAGTTACTGCTTATGACCAATTTCAACCACAGGGAGATCGATTGGGAAAACCTGGAGCCACACGGGGGTCCCGAAACATGGAAAAACCTCATGCATCAACATATCAGGGACACTAACAGAGAGAGAGAAGAGGATGAACCAGCAAGATTGGACCTTGTGTTCACCCTGAGCAGTTCAGACATTAAGGATATCACATATGAGAGGCCCCTTGGAGCTAGTGATCATGTAGTTCTGAATTTTGATTATATTGTAGAGTTACAAGTGGAGAGGGGTAACAGGAGTTGAATGGGAAAAGCCAAACTATAAAATGGGGGAGTACACAGGTATGAAGAACTTCCTGTAAGAGGTTTAGTGGGACAGAGAACTGATAGGAAAGTCAGTAAGCAAAATGATGGAATATGCAACAACACAATGCAAGGAGGCAGAGGAAAGGTTTGTTCCCAAGGGCAACAGAAATAATGGGAAGACCAAAGCGAGTTCTTGGTTTACTCGAAGGTGTAGGGAGGCAAAAACTAAGTGCACTAGAGAATGGAAAAGGTACAGGAGTCAAAGGACCCTGGAAAATAAGAAGATTAGTCGAAAACCTCAGGCATCAACATGTCAGGGACACTTCCAGAGAGAGAGAGAGAGAGAGGAGGATGAACCAGCAAGATTGGACCTTGTGTTCACCCTGAGCAGTTCAGACATTAAGGATATCACATATGAGAGGTCCCTTGGAGCTAGTGATCACGTGGTTTTGAGTTTTGATTATAAGTAGAGGTACAAGTGGAGAGGGTAACAGGAGTTGAATGGGAAAAGCCAAACTATAAAATAGGGGAGTACACAGGTATGAGGAATTTCCTGCAAGAGGTTCAGTGGGACAGAGAACTGCTAGGAAGGTCAGTAAACGAAATGATGGAATGTGTAACAACAAAATGCAAGGAGGCAGAGGAAAGGTTTGTTCCCAAGGGCAACAGAAATAATGGGAAGACCAAAGCGAGTCCTTGATTTACCCGAAGGTGTAGGGAGGCAAAAGCTAAGTGCACTAGAGAATGGAAAAGGTACAGGAGTCAAAGGACCCAGGAAAATAAGGAGATTAATCGAAGAACCAGAAACAAATATGCACAGATAAGGAGGGGGGCCCCAGCAACAGTACAAAAATGACTTAGCACCGAAAGTCAAGTCTGACCAGAAACTGCTGTATAGCCACAATAGGAGGAAGACAACAATCAAAGACCAGGTGATCAGGCTGAGGAAAGAGGGTGGGGAACTCACAAGAGATGATCAAGAGGTATGTGAGGAGCTCAACACGAGATTTAAGGAAGTATTTACAGAGGAGACAAGAAGGCCTCTGGGAAGACAGCACAGAGGGGGACACCATCAAGGAATATACAAACAAGTATTGGATGACATACATACAACTGAGGAGGAGGTGAAGAAGCTGCTAAAGGACCTTGATACCTCAAAGGCAATGGGACCAGACATCTCCCCGTGCGTTCTTAGAGAGTGAGCAGGAACGCTGTGTGTGCCATTAACCACAATCTTCAACACATCCCTTGAAACTGGGCAACTACCTGAGGTATGGAAGACGGCAAATGTAGTTCCCATTTTTAAAAAAAAGAGACAAAAAAGAGGCACTAAACTACAGACCAGTGTCATTGACGTGTATAGTATGCAAAGTCATGGAGAAGATTATCAGGAGGAAAATGGTGGAACACCTGGAACAGAACAAGAGTATAAACGCCAACCAACATGAATTCATATAAAGCAAATCCTGTGTCGCAAACCTTCTGGAGTTTAATGATAAAGTAACAGAAGTAAGACACGAGAGTGAGGGGTGGGTTGATTGCATTTTCTTGGACTGCAAGAAGGCCTTCGATACAGTTCCTCACAAGAGATTAGTGAAGAAGCTAGAGGATCAGGCGTGTATAACAGGAAGGGCACTGCAATGGATCAGAGAATACCTGACAGGGAGCCACAAACGAGTCATGGTACTTGATGAGGTATCACAGTAGGCACCTGTGACAAGCAGGGTCCCACAGGGGTCGGTCCTGGGACCAGTGCTATTTTTGGTATATGTGAATGACATGATGGATGTGAAGTTAATGAGGAGAATTAAATCAGATGAGGATATGTCAGGACTTCAATGAGACCTGGACAGGCTGGACACCTGGTCCAGCAACTGGCTTCTCGAATTTAACCCCGCCAAATGTAAAGTCATGAAGATCGGGGAAGGGCAAAGACCGCACACAGAGTATAAGCTAGGTATCCAAAGACTGCAAACCTCTCTCAAGGAGAAAGATTTTGGGGTGTGTATAACACCGAGCATGTCTCCAGAAGCACATATCAACCAGATAACTGCTGCAGCATATGGGCGCCTGGCAAAACCTGACAAAGCATTCCGATACCTTAGTAATGAATCGTTCAAGACACTACACCGCGTACATAAGGCCCATACTGGAGTATGCAGCATCAGTTTAGAACCCACACTTGATGAAGCACATCAAGAAATTAGAAAAAGTGTAAAGGTTTGCGACAAGGTTAGTTCCAGAGCTCAGGGGAATGTCCTACGCAGAAAGGTTAAGGGAAATCGGCCTGACTACACTGGAGGACAGGAGGGTTAGGGGAGACATGATAACGACATGCAAAATACTGCATGGAATAGACAAGGTGGACAGAGACAGGATGTTACAGAGAGGGGATACAGAAACAAGGGGTCAAACTTGGAAGTTGAAGACACAGATGAGTCAAAGGGGTGTTAGGAAGTATTTCTTCAGTCGTAGAGTAGTCAGGAAGTTTAGCAAGTGAGGTAGTGGAGGTAGGAACCATGCATAGCTTTAAGACGAGGTATGATAAAGCTCATGGAGCAGGGAGAGAGAGGACCTAGTAGCGTTCAGTGAAGAGGCAGGGCCAGGAGCTGAGTATCGACCCTTACGACCACAATTAGGTGAGCACAGTCAGGTGAATACACACACACACACACACACACACACACACACACACACACACACACACACACAACTCCTGAAGCGCACATCAACCATATAACTGCTGCTGCATATGGGCGCCTAGCAAACCTCAGAACAGCATTCTGACATCTTAATAAGGAATCGTTCAGGACCCTGTACACCGTGTACGTTAGGCCCATATTGGAGTATGCGGCACCAGTCTGGAACCCACTCCTAGCCAAGCACGTAAAGAAACTAGAGAAAGTGCAAAGGTTTGCAACAAGACTAGTCCCAGAGCTAAGAGGTATGTCCTACGAGGAGAGGTTAAGGGAAATCAACCTGACGACACTGGAGGACAGGAGAGATAGGGGGGACATGATAACGACATACAAAATACTGAGAGGAATTGACAAGGTGGACAAAGACAGGATGTTCCAGAGATGGGACACAGCAACAAGGGGACACAGTTGGAAGTTGAAGACAAAGAAGATTCACAGGGATATTAGGAAGTATTTCTTCAGCCTCAGAGTAGTCAGTAAGTGGAATAGTTTCGGAAGCAATGTAGTGGAGGCAGGATCCATACATAGCTTTAAGCAGATGTATGATAAAGCTCATGGTTCAGGGAGAGTGACCTAGTAGCGACCAGTGAAGAGGCGAGGGCAAGAGCTTGGACTCGACTCCTGCAACCTCAACTAGGTGAGTACAACTAGGTGAGTACATACACACACATGCACACACACACACACACACACACACACACACACACACACACACACACACACACACACACACACACTCAGTCAGCAGACGTGGGTGCACAAGTCTCCGAAAACTTTTGTGTTTTTAAGGCGTGCAGTAACTGCTAGCAGTAATCAGTGGTAGTGACAACATCAGTGAACAATACTACGAGTGATAACCAAAGTTATTAGTTAAAAAAAGTCGAGAGGAAGCCTGAAATCATTAATATTTCAAAGTGTCAAAGTAGGCACCTGTCGGTACACAGATTCAAATATACAAAGATCAAAGTGAGTGTGGAAGCGGGTGTTCAAGAATTTCGAGAGATTGGTTAACAAGTGAAATGTGGGGCACCATACAGTGAGAGTGAAAAAGTTAATAAGCAAAAGTAGAAAGGAAAAAATAAAATATATAACAAGGGAAGGTGGCAGTAGGCCTGCTGAAGCAGTGACGTCACAACAGTTGTGTCACATACATATAAAGTGTAACACCGAATGTGAAGTGTATTCTATTGTAAGTGAAGTGTATTCTATCATAAGTGATAAGTGAAATCACTTGAGGGATGTGGGATGTAGGAGCATATATGGTTATAAACATCATGGGTGAAGAATTTTCAAAACAGTGATAGAAGGCCTATGTACGACGACTACGTCATCAGTATCTGGCAACCTGTTATCACACCGCTGCCAGCACATGTATTGCTCACCTACTGTGGTTGCATGTTGGGTTCTGGATTCTGGTCTTGCATCACTGTTAGATACTGGTCACTCACTCCTGCAAGCTATTACCAGAATTAGAGTAGAAATAGCATAGGTAAGGTGAAGATAGTGTTGACAAGGGAGGGGCAGTCTAGCGAGGGGCAGCCTAGCGAGGGGCAGTCTAGCGAGGGGCAGCCTAGCGAGGGGCAGTCTAGCGAGGGGCAGCCTAGCGAGGGGCAGTCTAGCGAGGGGCAGTCTAGCGAGGGGCAGCCTAGCGAGGGGCAGTCTAGCGAGGGGCAGTCTAGCGAGGGGCAGCCTAGCGAGGGGCAGTCTAGCGAGGGGCAGCCTAGCGAGGGGCAGTCTAGCGAGGGGCAGTCTAGCGAGGGGCAGTCTAGCGAGGGGCAGTCTAGCGAGGGGTGACGTCAGACACTCCTAGAAGTTGAGACAAGCTAAATTTTACAACCTAGTTACTTTCTGTGTTTCATAAGTAGAATTGGTGTTAGAATTACTACTGGTAGTTAGAATTACCTGTATTACTACTGGTATTTATTAGCAGTATGAATACTTAGAAGTGGGGGCACACATACAGACATACACACGCACACACACACACACATACACAGGATTTCACACCTTCCTGTTAACTGACCTGAAATTCCTCCCTCTCTTTCTCTCTCTCTCTTTCTCTCTCTCTCATTACCTATCTCTCTACCTCTCTCTACCTATCTCTCTCTCAATACCTGCTTCTCTTTCTACCTCTACCTATCTCTCTCCCTCTGTACCTATCTCTCTTACTACCTCTCTCTACCTATACCTCTCTCTACCTATCTCTCTCCTTACTTATCTCTCTCTACCTATCTCTCTCACTACCTATCTCTCTACCTATTTCTACCTATCTCTCCCTTTGCCTATCCCTCTCTCTTCCCTCTCCCAACTCTCTGCTCTCCTTTCTCTCCCCTCTAACATCTCTTCCCTCTAACACCTCCCCCCCTCTAACGTCTCTCCCCCTCTAACATCTCTCGCCCTCTCATTATCTCTCCCCACTCCCATTTCCCATCTCTCTCTCTCCCCTCTCTCTCCCCCTATCCTCTCTCTCCCCTCTCTCTCTTCCATCTCCCCCTCTCTCCCCCTTCTCCCCTGTCTTTCCCATCTCTTTCCCCTCTCTTTGCCTCCTCTCTCTCTCTTTCTCACTCTCTCTCCCCTCCCTTTTCCCCTCTCACTCTCCCCTCTCTCCTACCTTTCCATTCTCTCTCTCTTTCCCTCTCTTTCTCTCACTCTCTCTCCCCCTTTTCCATTCTCACTCTCCCCCTCTCTCTCTCCTACTTTTCTCTTCTCTCTCTCTCTCTCTCTCTCTCTCTCTCTCTCTCTCTCTTACTTTTCTCTTAAAAAAAAAATGGTGGGGACTCACAGGACCCAGGGATCAGATGAGAATGGTTCTGGTAGGGAGAAGTAGATGGAGGAGCAGTGGAAAAGGATGGAACAAGAGTGGGAGAGAAAATTAGGAGAGCTTTCTGAAAAAATGGAGACAGAGCTTTCTGTGAAATTAGAAAAGAGGTTGGAGAAGGAGAAGAGGAATTGGGAGGCACAAGTCGAAACTGCAGTAACCAGGATAAGGGTCCTAGAAGATGAGATAAACAGGCTGAAGCAAGTTACAGGGGCATTGACCAGAGAAGACACAGCATATGAAGCTGAGAGGCCGAACAGAAAGGAAGGAAATATGAATTATGCTAAGGCCATATCAACCTGCCAAGAAGGGCCGAGGAGTGAAAGGGGAGAGCAGCTGGGTGCAAGTGGAGAGGGTGTTAGGTCAAATGAAGAGACACAACAATACTACCAAGAGCCACTGGAAAAAACAAGGGAGAAAATGACCACGTACAGACTGGAACCAGAGTCACAGAGGGAGAGGCAATGGGAGGAGGAAAGGGCTAAATCAGTGTTTATCCACGGGTTTCAGGAGAGAGAGAAAAGGACACACTGAAAGATGGCAGGCAGAAAGAAAGGAGATTGAGAACATTATCAAGAAAATAGGTGAAGAAGATATGGACGATATTGTAAATTTTCAGAGAATAGGGGGGTACTTGAAGGGGAGAAAACGACTGATCAAGCTGATTCTCAGGACAGAAACATTGTGGAACAGGATCCTCCAAGAGAAACCACGGTTGAAATACTCGGAAAAGTACAAGAGGGTGTTCCTAGACAGAGACAGAACACAAACAGAATGACAGCAGCTGAGGGAGAGGACAAAAAAAGTGAAAGGAGCTACGAAAGGAGACAAGGATGGAACCAGCAGAGGTCAGTCAGAGCAGAACAGAGCAGCAAGGTCAAGCACACAAAGAACTATCCTTAGAACCCCATCCCAACACAAACTACAATCCACACACACAGCTTCCATCCAACACCAAGCTATAGAATCCCACAGTTTGCTTCCAGGTCTCCCACCCTCACAGGCCCCCCAAACCACAGTATTGGAAAGGAAACTGAAGGTATGGTACACAAACGCTGATGGAATAACAAATAAGTGGGAGGAGTAGCACGAAAGAGTCAAAGAGGCATCATCGGACATCATAGCTCTCGCAGAAACCGAGCTAACAGGTATGATAACAGATGCCATCTTTCCAGCGGGATACCAGATCCTGAGGAAAGACAGAAGTAACAGGGGGTGGGGTGGAGGAGTGGCACTGTTGATCAAAAACCGATTGAATTTTGATGAGCTGGAGAGAGGAGACAGCAGAGAAGCAAGCAATTACATAGCAGGAACACTTCTCTCTAGAGGTCCCAAGGTGGTAATTGCAGTGGTGTATAACCCACCACAGAACAGCAGGAGGCCAAGAAAAGAGTATGACAAGAGCAATAGAGTGATGGTTGACACACTGGCTGCAGTGGCCAGAAGAGCTCATGTATGCAGGGCAAAGCTCCTGATCATGGGCGATTTTAACCACAAGGAGATCGATTGGGAGAACTTGGAGCCACATGGGGGCCAAGACACATGGAGGGCTAAGATGATGGAGGTGGTACTGGAAAATTTCATGCACCAACACGTAAGGGACACTAGAAGAGAGAGAGGAGAGGATGAACCAGCAAGACTGGACCTAGTATTCACCTTGAGTAGTGCAGATATTGAGCACATCACATATGAAAGACCCCTTGGGGCCAGCGATCATGTGATTTTAAGCTTCGAATACACGGTAGAGCTACAAGTGGAGGGGGAAGCAGGAAGGCCAGGATGAATGAAGCCAAACTACAAGAAAGGGGACTACATGGGAATGAGGAACTTCCTGAAAGGGGTTCAGTGGGACAGAGAACTGGCAGGGAAGCCAGTTAATGAGATGATGAATGGTTTGAAAAACCGACAAGTTGAAGATTGAGACACTTATGCAGCATATGGAAATCTTTATTCAGGAAACGTTTCGCCACACAGTGGCTTCATCAGTCCAATACAAAGAGGAAGGCGTAAGGAGAGGAGGAGAATGAGGTAATCAGTCCCTCAACCTGGAGTCGATGTGTTCAGTCCATCAATCTTGTAGAATGTACAGCATAGGGCCGTAGACGTGGCTTATATACTGTAGTGAGGTGACGTGAAGCAGATGGAGGCGGGGGTCATAGTGGTACCATCCACTAGTCGAAGTAGGTCTTCGTCCAAAGGTTGAACAAGTGTTGAAGAATTCTTTGTAACAAGACCCCATGATGCTGCCGTGTCTGACAGTTGTGATGAATGGTTTGAAAAACCGACAAGTTGAAGATTGAGACACTTATGCAGCATATGGAAATCTTTATTCAGGAAACGTTTCGCCACACAGTGGCTTCATCAGTCCAATACAAAGAGGAAGGCGTAAGGAGAGGAGGAGAATGAGGTAATCAGTCCCTCAACCTGGAGTCGATGTGTTCAGTCCATCAATCTTGTAGAATGTACAGCATAGGGCCGTAGACGTGGCTTATATACTGTAGTGAGGTGACGTGAAGCAGATGGAGGCGGGGTCATAGTGGTACCATCCACTAGTCGAAGTAGGTCTTCGTCCAAAGGTTGAACAAGTGTTGAAGAATTCTTTGTAACAAGACCCCATGATGCTGCCGTGTCTGACAGTTGTGATGAATGGTTTGAAAAACCGACAAGTTGAAGATTGAGACACTTATGCAGCATATGGGAATCTTTATTCAGGAAACGTTTCGCCACACAGTGGCTTCATCAGTCCAATACAAAGAGGAAGGCGTAAGGAGAGGAGGAGAATGAGGTAATCAGTCCCTCAACCTGGAGTCGATGTGTTCAGTCCATCAATCTTGTAGAATGTACAGCATAGGGCCGTAGACGTGGCTTATATACTGTAGTGAGGTGACGTGAAGCAGATGGAGGCGGGGGTCATAGTGGTACCATCCACTAGTCGAAGTAGGTCTTCGTCCAAAGGTTGAACAAGTGTTGAAGAATTCTTTGTAACAAGACCCCATGATGCTGCCGTGTCTGACAGTTGTGATGAATGGTTTGAAAAACCGACAAGTTGAAGATTGAGACACTTATGCAGCATATGGGAATCTTTATTCAGGAAACGTTTCGCCACACAGTGGCTTCATCAGTCCAATACAAAGAGGAAGGCGTAAGGAGAGGAGGAGAATGAGGTAATCAGTCCCTCAACCTGGAGTCGATGTGTTCAGTCCATCAATCTTGTAGAATGTACAGCATAGGGCCGTAGACGTGGCTTATATACTGTAGTGAGGTGACGTGAAGCAGATGGAGGCGGGGTCATAGTGGTACCATCCACTAGTCGAAGTAGGTCTTCGTCCAAAGGTTGAACAAGTGTTGAAGAATTCTTTGTAACAAGACCCCATGATGCTGCCGTGTCTGACAGTTGTGATGAATGGTTTGAAAAACCGACAAGTTGAAGATTGAGACACTTATGCAGCATATGGGAATCTTTATTCAGGAAACGTTTCGCCACACAGTGGCTTCATCAGTCCAATACAAAGAGGAAGGCGTAAGGAGAGGAGGAGAATGAGGTAATCAGTCCCTCAACCTGGAGTCGATGTGTTCAGTCCATCAATCTTGTAGAATGTACAGCATAGGGCCGTAGACGTGGCTTATATACTGTAGTGAGGTGACGTGAAGCAGATGGAGGCGGGGTCATAGTGGTACCATCCACTAGTCGAAGTAGGTCTTCGTCCAAAGGTTGAACAAGTGTTGAAGAATTCTTTGTAACAAGACCCCATGATGCTGCCGTGTCTGACAGTTGTGATGAATGGTTTGAAAAACCGACAAGTTGAAGATTGAGACACTTATGCAGCATATGGGAATCTTTATTCAGGAAACGTTTCGCCACACAGTGGCTTCATCAGTCCAATACAAAGAGGAAGGCGTAAGGAGAGGAGGAGAATGAGGTAATCAGTCCCTCAACCTGGAGTCGATGTGTTCAGTCCATCAATCTTGTAGAATGTACAGCATAGGGCCGTAGACGTGGCTTATATACTGTAGTGAGGTGACGTGAAGCAGATGGAGGCGGGGTCATAGTGGTACCATCCACTAGTCGAAGTAGGTCTTCGTCCAAAGGTTGAACAAGTGTTGAAGAATTCTTTGTAACAAGACCCCATGATGCTGCCGTGTCTGACAGTTGTGATGAATGGTTTGAAAAACCGACAAGTTGAAGATTGAGACACTTATGCAGCATATGGGAATCTTTATTCAGGAAACGTTTCGCCACACAGTGGCTTCATCAGTCCAATACAAAGAGGAAGGCGTAAGGAGAGGAGGAGAATGAGGTAATCAGTCCCTCAACCTGGAGTCGATGTGTTCAGTCCATCAATCTTGTAGAATGTACAGCATAGGGCCGTAGACGTGGCTTATATACTGTAGTGAGGTGACGTGAAGCAGATGGAGGCGGGGTCATAGTGGTACCATCCACTAGTCGAAGTAGGTCTTCGTCCAAAGGTTGAACAAGTGTTGAAGAATTCTTTGTAACAAGACCCCATGATGCTGCCGTGTCTGACAGTTGTGATGAATGGTTTGAAAAACCGACAAGTTGAAGATTGAGACACTTATGCAGCATATGGGAATCTTTATTCAGGAAACGTTTCGCCGCTGCATCAAGGTATCTGTCAATTCAGCGTTGATCCAATTTCCGAAGCCATTCACAACTTGACGGTTTTGTTTGAACACTACATCGTTCGACACGATTCTTCAGCACTTATTCCAAGCCTTTGAACTTTGAACTAGCCTGCGGCTGGCGGATGACCATACTGAGCCGCCTCCATCATGCCCAGCCGTCGCCTCACCTGTGCTATAACCAACGTCCACCACGGAATTCTATGCTGTACGTGCAGACGACAGGACTGTTTATCGATTTCGGGTCGAGGCAACTGTTACCTCATTGCCTCCCCGCCTTCTTACTGCCTCTTGGACTGATGACAGCCGGCTGACCTGATGACATGCTGAACTCAAAGATTTTCCGATATGCTTACATAAGGTGGTCTCCAATAACTTCCAACTTGACGATTTTCCAAACCATTCATCACGAACTTGTCGAACACTACGGCATCATGAGATGCTTGACACGAAATTATGCAACTGTTCGGCTGGCTGTGGACCAGACTACTTTTCGACCTTTTTTATTGGATATTGCCGCCTATGACCCCGCGCCTCATCTGCTTCGTCACCTACGGCCTGGCCCGGGTCCTACGAACTTACGATGCTGCTACATTACTACAAGATTGATGGAACTGGTACATCTTTTGGCGACCTTTCATTCTCCTCACGGCACTGATTGGCTCCCTTGTGATGGTGCATGGCTGTTCTGAATAAAATTTCCCGAGCATTTCTGAGTAAGGCCGCCATTGCGTCAATCAATTCCCTTCAACTTGTCCGTTTTGATTCATTCATGGCACGGCTATCGGAACGCTTGTACAGCTCATCATGAGGTATTCTTTCAACACAAAGACCTTCAGCACTTTGAACTTTTGAACGAACTACTTCACGAGCCTCCAATATTGCGCCATCCTTGATAAGCCATAACCCCGATTCCTATGCTAGGCACGTCACCTCACTACCAGGTGGACATATAAGCCTTACGCCCTTCTACAGTTGAACTGATGAATGCTGGCTCGGCGACATTTCTGAATAAGAACTCCATATGCTGCATAAGTATCTCAATCTTCAAGCCGAACAAGAAAGGAGGGCCCTAACGACAAGGATAGAAAACGACACTTAGCGCAGCCCAGCCAAATCTGGACCCGAAGAAGCTGTTATACAGCCACATCAGGGAGGAAAAACAACAGTCCAAGGACCAGGTAATCCAGGCTAAGGAAGGGAAGGAGGAGAGACAACAAGGAAATATGGCCATAGAAGTATGTGAGGGGAACTCAACAAGAGGTTTAAGAAGAAGGTATTCACAGAGGAGACAGAAGGGCTCCAGAAAGATGGAGAGGTGGGGCACACCACCAAGTGCTGGACACAGTACACACAACCAAGGAAGAAGTGAAGAAGGAAGGCTACAGAGTGAGGCTAGATACCTCCAAAGGCAAGTAGGGGTCGGATAACATCTCTCCATGGGAATTCTGAGAGAGAGGGAGCAAGAGGCGCTATGTGTACCCCTAACAAGCAATATTCAATTACATCTATCGAAACAGGAGATTGCACCAGAGGCACGGAAGACAGCAAATGTAGGCCCCAATCTTTAAAAAGGAGACAGACATGAAGCACTAAACTACAGACCAGTGTCACCTGGACATGCTTATAGTATGCAGAGGTCATGGAGGAAGATTATCAGGAGGAAGAGTGGTGGAACACCTGAGAAAAGGAATTATCTCATCAACAGCAGCCAACATGGTTTTCACGGATGGGAAATCCTGTGTCACAAAACCTACAGGAGTTCTTACTATATGGACATGGTGACAGCAGTAAGACAAGAGAGAGAGGGGTGGGTGGACTGCATTTTCTTGGACTGCAAGAAGGCGTTTGACACAGTTCCACACAGGAGATTAGAGAAAAAACTGGAGGACCAAGCAGGGATATCAGGGAAGGCACTACAATGGATCAGGGAATACTTGTCAGGAAGACAGCAGCGAGTCATGGTACGTAGGCTAGGGTGTCCAGAGTGAGGGCACCTGTGACCAGTGGGGGTCCCATGAAGGGGTCCAGTCCTAGGACCAGTGCTGTTTCTGAGAGGTATTTGTGAAGGACAAAATACTGGAAGGAATAGAACTCCAGAAGTGTCCCTGTTTGCAGATGACGTGAAGTTGAAGAAGGAAGAATTCATTCGATCGCGAAGACCAGAGCCAGAACTTCAAAGGGATCTGGAACGGAGGCTGCAGGTTCCTGGTCCAGCAATTGGCTCCACAGGTTCAAGCCCCACCAAGGTGCTGAAAGTCATGAAAGAGATTGGGGATGGGCAAAAGAAGACCGCAGACGGAGTACAGTCTGAGGGGGTCAGAGACTACAAACCTCACTCAAGGAAAAAGATCTCGAGGGGTGAGTCATAACACCAGGCACATCTCCTGAAGGCGCATATCAACCTAGATAACTGCTGCAGCATATGGGCACCTAACAAACCTCAAGAACAACATTCCAGACATCTTAATAAGGAATCGTTCAGGACCTGTACACCCGTGTACGTTAGGCCCCATATTGGAGGGTATGCAGGCACCAGTTTGGAACCCACACCTAGCCAAGCACGCCAAAGAAACTAGAGAAAGTTCCAGAGGCTAAGGTAATTATGTCCTATGAAGGGAGGAAGGTTAAAGGAAATCCAACCTGACGACACTCCGAGGACAGGAGGAGAGATAGGGGAGGACCATGATAAAGAAGACATACAAAATATGCTGACAGGAATTGACAAGGTGAACAAAAGACAGGATGTTCCAGAGATTGGACACAACAACAAGAAGGGGACACAGCTGGAAGTTGAAGAACACAGATATGAATCCCACATGGATGTTGGAGGGAAGTATTTCTTCAGCCACAAGAGGTAGTCAGGAAGTGGAAAATAAGTTTCAGGCTTGATGTAGTGGAGGCCGGATCCATACATAGCTTTAAGCAGAGAAGAATATGATAAAGCTCACGGTTCAGGGAGTGACCTAGTAGCGACCAGTGAAGAGGCAGGGCCAGGAGCTTGGACTCGACCCATGCAACTAACTAGGTAGTACACACACACACACACACACACACACACACACACACACACACACAAGCACACACACACACACACACACACACACCAAGTATGAGGAGGTGGCACGAAAGAAATCAAAGAGACATCCCCAGGACATAATAGGCACTCCACAAACAAAACTCACCAGAATAATAACAAGATTTCAATCTTTTCCCATCCAGGATATCAAATCTTCAGGAAAGCACAGGGAGGAGGAGGGGAGGGGAGGGAGGTTGCACTGCTCATTAAAAACCAAGTTGGGGTTTTGAGAAAATGGAAGGGGAAATGGATGGCATGGGCGAGAAAAGGGACTACTTAGTAGGAACAAATCCAGTCTGAGGGACATAAAGTGATGAAAATTGCAGTAATTAACACAAGCCCACCTACCAGAACTGCAGGGAGGCCAAGAAGAAGGAATACGATGAGGGGAGCAACAGAGGCAATGATCAACACAACACACTAGGCCAGAAGGTTGGCCAGAGGGAGGCACACATGGGGAAGCAAAGTTACTAGTTATGGGTGATTTCAATCACAAGGAGATTGACTGGGAAAACCTGGAGGCCCATGAGGGGGTCCCAGAGCATGGAGGAGGCCAAGATGATGGATGTGGTACTGGAGAAGCCTCATGCATCAACATATTAGAACACTACCAGAGAGAGAGGAGAGGATGAACCAGCAAGGTTGGACCTTGTATTCACCATGAGTAGGATTCGGACATCGAAGGATATCATGTATGAAAGGCCCTGGGAGGCTAGTGATCATGTGGTTCTGTGCTTCGACTACATGGAGTTGAGCTCCAAGTGGAGAGGAGGTTTGAGCTCCAAGTGGAGAGGAGTAGCAGGAATAGGCTGGGAAAAACCAAACTACAAAGGAAGGGGAACTACTCAGGCACAGGAACTTACCATTCAAGACATTCCAGTGGGAGGAACTGACAGGAAAACCAGTACAAGAAATGATGGACTATGTAGCAACAAAATGCAAGGAGGCAGGCAGAGGGGAGGGTTTGTTCCCAAGGGAAACAGAAATAATGGGAAGAACAGAACGAGGTCCTTGGTTCACCCAAAGGTGGTAGGAGGCAAAAACTAGGTGTACTAGAGAATGGAAAAGGTACAGAAGACAGAGAGAGGGAACTCCCAGGAAAATAAAAGAAATCAGCCGAAGAGCCCAGTACGAATATGCACAGATAAGAAGGGAGGCTCAGAGACAATATGAAAATGACATAGCAATCAAAGTAAAGACTGGACCCGAAGCTGTTGTACAGCCACATCAGGAGGAAGAGCAACAGTCAAGGACCAGGTAATCAGACTGAGGGAAGGGTGGATGGGAATTCACAAAGAAACGACCGAGAGGTATGTCAGGAGCTCCAACACAAGATTTAAAGAGAGTATTTACAGTGGAAACCAGTAGGACTCCAAGAAGGAAATCAGAACAGGGGGCACACCAACCAGCAAGTGCTGGATAAATTACATATAACCAAGGAGGAAGTTGAAGAAGCTGCTATGCAGACCTTGACACCTCAAAGCCGGTAGGGACCAGACAACATCTCCATGGGTCCTTAAAAAGAGGGGAGCAGAGATATTGTTGTGAGCCATTAAGCAAGATCTTCAACACATCATTTTGAAACTGGGCAACTCCCTGAAGGTATGGAAAATAGGCAAATAATTAGTCCCAAAAGGAGGGGACAGAACATGCCAGGCACTGAACTACAGACCTGTATCTCTAACGTGCTTATAGGCCATGCAAAGGTCCATTAAGGAAGAAGATCATCAGGAGGAGAGTGGTGGGAGGCACCTGGGAAAGAAACAAAGTTGTATAATTTGACTAACCAGCACAGGTTTCAGGAAGAAGGAAGGAAAATCCTGTGTCCACAAAGCCTACTAGAGTTTTATGACAAGGTGACAGAAGTAAAGACAAAAGAGGAGAAGAGGAGAGGGTGGATCGACTGCGTATTTTGGACTGCAAGAAGGCTTTCGACACAGTTTCCTCCACAGAGGTTACTGCAAAAGCTAGAGGACGGAGGCGGCACACTAATAACAGGAAAGGCACTTGCAATGGATCCCAGAGAATTATCTGACAGAGGGGGCGACGAGGTGTCCAGAGTGGGCGCCTGTGACAAGCGGGGTTCCACAGAGAGGTCAGTCCTAGGACCTGTGCTGTTTCTTGGTATACGTGAACGACATAACGGAAGGGATGAGCAGACTCAGAAGTCATCGCCTTGTTTGCAGACGATGTGAAGTTAATGAGGGGAAAGAATCCGAGAATCGGACGAGGATCAGGCAGGACTACAAAGAGATCTGGACAGGCTACAAGGCCTGGTCAACCTTAACTGGACCTCCATTGAATTTAAGCCCGCGCCCAAATGCAAAGAAAGTCACGAAGACTGGGGGAAGGGCAAAGAAAGACCGCCAGACACAATATAGTTTTAGATGGCCCAAGGACTACAAAACCCTCGCACTCAGGAAGGAAAAGATCTGGGGAAGCGAGTATAACACCGAGTATATCTCCTGAGGCGCACATCAATCAGATAACTGCTGCTTGCAGCATACGGGCGCCTGGCAAACCTACGGATGAGCGTTCCGATGCACCTCAGTAAGGATTCGTTTAAGGAGCTCTGTACACCATCTACGTCAGGCCCATACTGGGTATGCAGCACCAGTTTGGAATCCACACCTAGTCAAGCACGTCAAGAAATTAGAGAAAGTGCAAAGGTTTGCAAGCAAGACTAGTCCCAGAGGCTACAGGGATTGTCCTATGAAAGAAGGAAAGGAGGGGAAATCGGCCTGACGACACTGCTGGAGGCCAGGAGGGTCGGGGAGGGGAACATGATAACTGACATATGAAAATACTGCACCCAGGAATAGACAGGAGTGGGGACAAAAAGGACAGGATTAATTTCCAGAGATGGGACACAGACACAAGGAAGGTCACAATTGGAAGTTGAAGACTCAGATGAATCAAAGGGATGTTAGGGAAGTATTTCTTCAGTCATAGAAGTAGTCAGGCCATTGAATAGCCTAGAAAGTGATGTGGTGGAGGCAGGAACCATACATGGAGTTTTAAGGCGAGGCCATGATAGAGCTCATGGGGCAGGGAGAGAGGGAGAGGGACCTAGTAGCAATCAGCGAAGAGGCGGGGGCCAGGAGCTGTGACTCGACCCCACTACAACAACAAATGAGGTGAGTACAAATAGGGTGTACACACACACACACACACACACACACACACACACACACACACATACACACACACACACACACACACACACACACACACACACACACACACACACACACACACACACACACACACACACAGCAGCGCACACATACACACTGGGGCCGGGAGGGCTGAGGGTCTCGACCCCTGAAACCACAACTAAGTAGTGAGCACACAGCCAGATCCTTGGAATTTGACCACCTTCCCCACAGACCCCCACCCCCAGGGACCCTCACTCCCTACCTTTTCCCACCCCCTCACGTTTCTCTCTCTCACAACCTTT
>NC_091327.1:5425324-5482824 GCF_038502225.1 Cherax quadricarinatus
TCGCTCCCCCAACCCCAATATTCTTGCATGACCACAATGATAGAAAAGAAACTGAAGGTTTGGTACACAAACACGGATGGAATAACGAATAAACATGAGGAGTGGAACGAAAGAATCAGTGAAAAATCCCCAGACATCATAGCAGTCACAGAAACAAAACTCGCTGAGACAATAACAGACACAGTCTTCCCAACAGGATATCAGATCCTGAGGAAAGATAGAAGGAGTAGAGGGGGAGGAGGGGTTGCACTGCTCATAAAACACCGATGGGGATTTGAGGAAATGGAAGGCATGGACATGATTGGAGAAAGAGACTACATTGTAGGTACAATTCAGTCCGGAGAACATAAAGTAGTCATTGGAGTGATGTATAACCCACCACAGAACTGCAGGAGGCCAAGAGAGGAGTACGAAGAAAACAACAGGGTGATGGTGGACACACTGGCTGAGGTGGCAAGAAGAGCTCACTCGAGCAGAGCAAAGTTACTGGTAATGGGCGATTTCAACCACAGGGAGATCGACTGGGAAAACCTGGAGCCACATGGGGGTCCCGAAACATGGAGAGCCAAGATGATGGATGTGGTACTTGAAAACCTCATGCATCAACATGTCAGGGACACAACCAGAGAGAGAGGGGAGGATGAGCCAGCAAGACTGGATCTTGTGTTCACCCTGAGCAGTTCAGACATTGAGGACATCACTTACGAGAGGCCCCTTGGAGCTAGCGATCATGTGGTTCTGAGTTTTGACTATATAGTAGAGTTACAAGTGGAGAAGGTAACAGGAACTGAAGGGGACAGGCCAAACTATAAAAGGGGGGACTACACAGGTATGAGAAACTTCCTGCAGGAGGTTCAGTGGGACAGAGAAATGGTAGGAAAATCAGTAAACGAGATGATGGAATATGTGGCAACAAAGTGCAAGGAGGCAGAGGAAAGTTTTGTTCCCAAGGGAAACAGAAATAATAGGAAGACCAAAACGAGTCCTTGGTTTACCCGAAGGTGTAGGGAGGCAAAAACTAAGTGCAACAGAGAATGGAAAAGGTACAGGAGGCATAGGACCCAGGAAAACAAGGAGATTAGTAGAAGAGCCAGAAACGAGTATGCACAGATAAGGAGGGAGGCCCAGCGACAGTATGAAAACGACATAGCATCGAAAGTCAAATCTGACCCGAAACTGCTGTATAGCCACATTAGGAGGAAGACAACAGTCAAGGACCAGGTGATAAGGCTGAGGAAAGAAGGTGGAGAACTCACAAGAAACGATCAAGAGGTATGTGAGGAGCTCAACACGAGATTTAAGGAAGTATTTACAGTAGAGACAGGAAGGACTCAGGGGGGACAGACCAGATGGGGACACCAGCAAGGAATACACCAACAAGTGTTGGACGACATACATACAGATGAGGAGGAGGTGAAGAAACTGCTAAGGGACATCGATACCTCAAAGGCAATGGGACCGGACAACATCTCCCCGTGGGTCCTTAGAGAGGGAGCAGATATGTTGTGCGTGCCACTTACCACAATCTTCAACACGTCCCTGGAAACTGGGCAACTACCTGAGGTATGGAAGACGGCAAATGTAGTTCCCATTTTTAAAAAAGGAGACAGAAAAGAGGCACTAAACTATAGACCTGTGTCATTGACGTGTATAGTATGCAAAATTATGGAGAAGATTATCAGGAGGAGAGTGGTGGAGCACCTGGAACGGAACAAGAGTATAAATGCCAACCAGCACGGATTCACGGAAGGCAAATCCTGTGTCACAAACCTTCTGGAGTTTTATGATAAAATAACAGAAGTAAGACACGAGAGAGAGGGGTGGGTTGATTGCATCTTCTTGGACTGCAAGAAGGCCTTTGACACAGTTCCTCACAAGAGATTAGTGCAGAAGCTAGAGCATCAGGCGCATATAACAGGAAGGGCACTGCAATGGATCAGAGAATACCTGACAGGGAGGCAACAACGAGTCATGGTACGTAATGATGTATCACAGTGGGCACCTGTGACGAGCGGGATCCCACAGGGGTCGGTCCTAGGACCAGTGCTATTTTTGGTATATGTGAACGACATGACGGAAGGGTTAGACTCAGAAGTGTCCCTGTTTGCAGATGATGTGAAGTTAATGAGGAGAATTAAATCTGATGAGGACCAGGCAGGACTTCAAAGAGACCTGGACAGACTGGACACCTGGTCCAGCAAATGGCTTCTCGAATTTAATCCTGCCAAATGCAAAGTCATGAAGATAGGGGAAGGGCACAGAAGACCACAGACAGAGTATAAGCTAGGTGGCCAAAGACTGCAAACCTCACTCAAGGAGAAAGATCGTGGGTTGAGTATAACACCGAGCATGTCCCCGGAAGCACACATCAATCAGATAACTGCTGCAGCATATGGGCGCCTGGGAAACCTGAGAACAGCATTCCGATACCTTAGTAAGGAATCATTCAAGACACTGTACACCGTGTATGTCAGGCCCATACTGGAGTATGCAGCACCTGTTTGGAACCCGCACTTGATAAAGCACGTCAAGAAACTAGAGAAAGTACAAAGGTTTGCGACAAGGTTAGTTCCAGAGCTAAGGGGAATGTCCTATGAAGAAAGATTAAGGGAAATCGGCCTGACGACACTGGAGGACAGGAGGGTCAGGGGAGACATGATAACGACATATAAAATACTGCGTGGAATAGACAAGGTGGACAAAGACAGGATGTTCCAGGGAGGGGACACAGAAACAAGAGGCCACAATTGGAAGTTGAAGACACAAATGAGTCAGAGAGATAGTAGGAAGTATTTCTTCAGTCATAGAGTTGTAAGGCAGTGGAATAGCCTAGGAAATGACGTAGTGGAGGCAGGAACCATACACAGTTTTAAGACGAGGAGAGAGAGGGCCCAGTAGCAACCGGTGAAGAGGCGGGGCCAGGAGCTAAGACTCGACCCCTGCAACCACAAATAGGTGAGTACAAATAGGTGAGTACGTGAAGCAGTATCGCTGAATAGTGCTCCCAGGATATAGCGTTCTAGTGGCTGTCCTAAGATATTATTAGCGGTCATCGTACGTGAGTGAATCAGTGAACATACCTACAAGAGTGTAATAGCTTTCAAGAGTGCGAATAATGTGATAAGATCAAGAATTTTTACAATTTAGATTTGAATGAATTGTGAGTGAGGAAGGATAGCAGTCAGCTGATCAGGCTACTGGCTGCAGTGTTGACACAAAATATCCAAACAGTTAATTGGGTTAACGGTGTGATGTGAAATATTAACAAATACATATGTTAGTTGGTTATAACAGCAGTGTAGTGATAAGGTCATGAAAGAGTGATTAAGTAAATACTGAAAGTAAGAAAAAATTAGTCAATCCCCAGCTGTTGGTGTTGTGAAGGTAGCTAACATCATCAGACTTGTTATGACCATAATACTGTACTAAAGAAAAAAGAGGGAATACCATGTCTTAAAAGAAAAATAAAATAAAAACTTGAATGCATGATAAAGTTCCTGAAGGAGTTACAAAATTGAAGGAATTGATAGCAGCCGACCAGCACTAACCTCCATTGTTGTGCAGACGACATCACTTGCCTATTTGTGGTTAATTTTGGTTAGTGTCTAAAGTCTCAGTGTCTGGCCCTGCTGGTTGTATGCTATACCATCACTCTCTCCCTATTTCAGTACCAGGAGATAGATAGTGGTTACCCTGATAATGTTTAGTAAATTATCTAAATATCTCCAGGTAAACTCCAGAAGAGTTGTGTAGCCTAGTGACCCCCCCTGTCAGCGACAAGCTAGTAAACAAGTACGCACATACAAACCCACGTGTGCACCCGTAATTATTATTATAATAAATATTAGCATATATTAATAAGGAATTGAGTGAGAAAAAATAATCCTATAATCTTCAAAAAGTAAAGTAGCCTAGTGTGCAAAGATCTGGGCCGGGAGAGTACCGGTGAAACAACAACAATAACAAATAGCTGGGCCGGGAGAGTACCAGTGAACCAAGAACAATAACAAATAGTGTTAACGTAACCCCCTCCCCTCTTTTTCAAAGAACGACAAGCTAGTAAACACATACACACACAAACACAAGTGTACACACAAACACAAGTGTACATAATTTATATTATATAGTATATATTAGTGTATATTAATAAGGAATTGATTGTGAAAAAATTTTTATGATCTTCAAAAGAGTAGCGTAGCATAGTGTGCGCACGAACACCCATACACCCCCACACCCACACACCCCCACACACACCCACACACCCCCACACACATCCACACACACCCACACAGATCCCCACACACCCCCACACACCCCCAAACACACACACATTGCCAGACTCACACATACACTACCCCCCTCCCCCACCGACATCTCACTCCTTCACCTGATCCCTCCCCTCCCTCTTTCACCCTCCCCCTTCCCACCTCTCCCTCCTTCCCCCTCTCCATCTCCCACTCACCCACTTGCTTCACTCTCCTTCCCACTCCCCCTCCCCACTACTCTCCCACATAGCCACAGTTCCTCCTCTACCTCCCCCCCCCACTCTGACATACACAAAACTAACCTAACATACAGAATTACATAAGTTTCCCACTATGAGGCAATCAGGATAAAACAAAAATGGGTTGCCAGAGAGCAACAAGAAAAACTAAGGGACAGGAGGAGGAAATTGCAAAGGAAGATTGGGTAGCAGAGCTCACAAAAAGGGAACATGAATGGGAAAAGAAACTAGAAGAACTTAGCATGAGAATGGAAGAGAGGATAGATATGGAAAGCAGGAAGTGGGAGGTGCAAGTCAAAGCAGCAGAGGCCAGGATACAGAGTTTAGAAGAGGAACTGAAAAATCGGAAACAGCCTAAAGAACTAAAGAACATTTTGGGATTGACAACAGAGACTGCTACCTCAGTCACAAATAACGGGACTGTAGGGAAAGAAGGAGCAAAACAGCATGTAGAAGCTCAATCAGTGGAGAATGTAGTAAATGAAAGACCTAAGCTATATGTGGAGGCCCTAACAGACCACAGTAGAGCCCAAGGAAAGCCGAGAAGGGAAAATGATAGGCCACTGAGCCCAAGTACATTAGCTAGTGAAACTGAAGAAAGGAAAGCTGCAATGGAGGAAATCAAATTGAATGAGAGGATACACAGGGATATACAGTGGGAGAATGAAAGGGTGAGATCAGTCTTTGTGTATGGGCTCCAGGAAGTTGAAGGGGAAACATATGAAGCCAGAAAACAAGGGGGAAAAAAAGCAATTGAAAGAATCATGAAAGCAATACGAGAAGACGACATGACCCAGCTGGAAAATTTTCGGAGAATAGGGGGGTATATAAAAAAAAGAACCCGGCCAGTGAAAGTGACCTTCAAGGCAGAATCGACTCGGAACAGGATCCTGCAGGAGAAAGCACGATTAAGGGACATGCCGGCATACAGGAAGGTGTATCTCGACCACGACAGAACACAAGAAGAAAGGCAGAAACAGAGAGAGATGGTACAAAGGCGAAAGGAGGAAAGAGAGGGGATGGAGAAGACAGACAGGAGATCCCAGACACAGGAAGATCAAATGCAGCCTCTCTCACAACTTCCTATAGAAGCCTCCCAACCAGGTCAACCCCAGTGCAACCAAACACTCTAAACCAAAACACCCATGCCACATCCAATGTCCCCACCCACTGCATTACAAACTCCACCCCCACAGCAACCACCCATAGTTCCTTATCAGGTCTCCCAATTCCCCAACCCCAATACACCTCCCAGACCACAGTCTTAGAAAAGAAGTTGAAGGTGTGGTATACAAAGCACAGATGGAATAACAAATAAGTATGAGGAGTGGCACGAAAGAATCAAGGAGACATCCCCAGACATAATAGCACTCACAGAAACAAAACTCACCAGAATAATAACAGATTCAATCTTTCCAACTGGATATCAAATCCTCAGGAAAGACAGAGGGAGGAGAGGGGGAGGAGGAGTTGCACTGCTCATTAAAAACCAGTGGGGGTTTGAGAAAATGGAAGGAATGGATGGCATGGGCGAAAGGGACTACTTAGTAGGAACAATCCAGTCTGAGGGACATAAGGTGATAATTGCAGTAATGTACAACCCACCACAGAACTGCAGGAGGCCAAGAGAAGAATACGATGAGAGCAACAGAGCAATGGTCGACACACTAGCCGAGGTGGCCAGGAGAGCACACATGGGAGGAGCAAAGTTACTAGTTATGGGTGATTTCAATCACAAGGAGATTGACTGGGAAAACCTGGAGCCCCATGGGGGTCCCGAAACATGGAGAGCCAAGATGATGGATGTGGTACTGGAAAACCTCATGCATCAACATGATAGAGATACTACCAGAGAGAGAGGAGAGGATGAACCAGCAAGACTGGACCTTGTATTCACCTTGAGTAGTTCTGACATCGAGGATATCATGTATGAAAGGCCCCTGGGAGCTAGTGATCATGTGGTTCTGTGCTTCTACAACATAGTTGAGCTCCAAGTGGAGAGAGCAGCAGGAATAGGGTGGGAAAAACCAAACTACAAAAGGGGGAACTACTCAGGCTTGAGGAACTTCCTTCAAGACATTCAGTGGGAGAGGGAACTGACAGGAAAACCAGTACAAGAAATGATGGACTATGTGGCAACAAAATGCAAGGAGGCAGAGGAGAGGTTTGTTCCCAAGGGAAACAGAAATAATGGGAAGAACACAACGAGTTCTTCGTTCACCCAAAGGTGTAGGGAGGCAAAAACTAGGTGTACTAGAGAATGGAAAAGGTACAGAAGACAGAGAACTCAGGAAAATAAAGAGATTAGCCGAAGAGCTAATATGCACAGATAAGAAGGGAGGCTCAGCGGCAATACGAAAATGACATAGCAACGAAAGTCAAGACTGACCCGAAGCTGTTGTACAGCCACATCAGGAGGAAAACAACAGTCAAGGACCAGGTAATCAGACTGAGGAAGGGTGATGGGGAATTCACAAGAAACGACTGGGAGGTATGTCAGGAGCTCAACACAAGATTTAAAGAAGTATTTACAGTGGAAACCAGTAGGACTCCAGGAAATCAGAGCAGGGGGGTGCACCAGCAAGTGCTGGATGAGGTACATATAACCAAGGAGGAGGTGAAGAAGCTGCTATGCGAACTTAACACCTCAAAGGCGGTGGGACCAGACAACATCTCTCCGTGGGTCCTTAAGAGGGAGCAGAGACATTGTGTGTACCATTGACAAAGATCTTCAACACATCATTTGAAACTGGGCAACTCCCCGAGGTATGGAAGATGGCAAATGTAGTCCCAATTTTTAAAAAGGGAGACAGACATGAGGCACTAAACTACAGACCTGTATCACTAACGTGTATAGTATGCAAGGTCATGGAGAAGATCATCAGGAGGAGAGTGGTGGAGCACCTGGAAAGAAACAAGTGTATAATTGACAACCAGCATGGTTTCAGGGAGGGAAAATCCTGTGTCACAAACCTATTAGAGTTTTATGACAAGGTGACAGAAGTAAGACAAGAGAGAGAGGGGTGGATCGACTGCATTTTTTTGGACTGCAAGAAGGCCTTCGACACAGTTCCTCACAAGAGGTTACTGCAAAAGCTAGAGGATCAGGCACACATAACAGGAAAGGCACTGCAATGGATAAGAGAATACCTTACAGGGAGGCAACAACGAGTCATGGTACGTGATGAGGTGTCAAAGTGGGCGTCTGTGACAAGCGGGGTTCCACAGGGGTCAGTCCTTGGACCTGTGCTGTTCTTGGTATATGTGAATGACATAACGGAAGGGATAGACTCAGAAGTGTCCTTGTTTGCGGACGATGTGAAGTTAATGAGAAGAATCAAATCGGATGAGGATCAGGCAGGACTACAAAGAGACCTGGACAGGCTACAAGCCTGGTCCAGCAACTGGCTCCTTGAGTTTAACCCCGCCAAATGCAAAGTCATGAAGATTGGGGAAGGGCAAAGAAGACCGCAGACACAATATAGTTTAGATGGCCAAAGTCTGCAAACCTCACTCAAGGAAAAAGATCTAGGGGTGAGTATAACACCGAGCATATCTCCTGAGGCGCACATCAATCAGATAACTGCTGCAGCATACGGGCGCCTGGCAAACCTATGGATAGCATTCCGATACCTCAGTAAGGAGTCGTTCAAGACTCTGTATACCATTTACGTCAGGCCCATACTGGAGTATGCAGCACCAGTTTGGAATCCACACCTAGTCAAGCACGTCAAGAAATTAGAGAAAGTGCAAAGGTTTGCAACAAGACTAGTCCCAGAGCTACGGGGATTGTCCTACGAAGAAAGGTTGAGGGAAATTGGCCTGACGACACTGGAGGCCAGGAGGGTCAGGGGAGACATGATAACGACATACAAAATACTGCGTGGAATAGACAAGGTGGACAAAGACAGGATGTTCCAGAGATGGGACACAGACACAAGAGGTCACAATTGGAAGTTGAAGACTCAGATGAATCAAAGGGATGTTAGGAAGTATTTCTTCAGTCATAGAGTAGTCAAGCCGTGGAATAGCCTAGAAAGTGAAGTAGTGGAGGCGGGAACCATACATAGTTTTAAGGCGAGGTATGATAAAGCTCATGGAGCAGGGAGAGAGAGGACCTAGTAGCAATCAGTGAAGAGGCGGGGCCAGGAGCTATGACTCGACCCCTGCAACCACAAATAGGTGAGTACAAATAGGTGAGTACACAGACACACTCACTTCGTTCTGACGACGACGACGATTTCCTCGACGCCTTGTCGTGCCTGAGGCAGCCACCGTCGTCTTCACCACCTGAAATATATTAAGTATTAGCTTGGGACGTCATGGTTTGCATTATATATAGAAATATATTTTGGATACTCTCGAGATGATACATAACGTAGAGAAATCTTAGCGTTCATTATTATAACTAATTACATAATAAAACTTCAATGCTAATATTAAAAACTTATCTGTCGCTGGTTGATGTAATGTAATGTAACAACATATCTTACTCCACCATATACACAGTAACCTGCAGTATCATACTCCACCATATACACAGTAACCTGCAGTATCTTACTCCAACATATACACAGTAACCTGCAGTATCTTACTCCACCATATACACAGTAACCTGCAGTATCTTACTCCACCATATACACAGTAACCTGCAGTATCTTACTCCACCATATACACAGTAACCTGCAGTATCTTACTCCACCATATACACAGTAACCTGCAGTATCTTACTCCACCATATACACAGTAACCTGCAGTATCTTACTCCAACATATACACAGTAACCTGCAGTATCTTACTCCACCATATACACAGTAACCTGCAGTATCTTACTCCAACATATACACAGTAACCTGCAGTATCTTACTCCACCATATACACAGTAACCTGCAGTATCTTACTCCACCATATACACAGTAACCTGCAGTATCTTACTCCACCATATACACAGTAACCTGTAGTATCTTACTCCAACATATACACAGTAACCTGCAGTATCTTACTCCAACATATACACAGTAACCTGCAGTATCTTACTCCACCATATACACAGTAACCTGCAGTATCTTACTCCACCATATACACAGTAACCTGCAGTATCTTACTCCACCATATACACAGTAACCTGCAGTATCTTACTCCACCATATACACAGTAACCTGCAGTATCTTACTCCACCATATACACAGTAACCTGCAGTATCTTACTCCACCATATACATAGTAACCTGCAGTATCTTACTCCACCATATACACAGTAACATGCAGTATCTTACTCCACCATATACACAGTAACCTGCAGTATCTTACTCCACCATAACACAGTAACCTGCAGTATCTTACTCCACCATATACACAGTAACCTGCAGTATCTTACTCCACCATATACACAGTAACCTGCAGTATCTTACTCCACCATATACACAGTAACGTGGAGTAACTTACTCCACCATATACACAGTAACCTGCAGTATCTTACTCCACCATATACACAGTAACCTGCAGTATCTTACTCCACCATATACACAGTAACCTGCAGTAGCTTACTCCACCATATACACAGTAACCTGCAGTATCTTACTCCACCATATACACAGTAACCTGAAATATCTTACTCCACCATATGCACAGTAACCTGCAGTATCTTACTCCACCATATACACAGTGACTTGCAGTATCTTACTCCACCATATGCACAGTAACCTGCAGTAGCTTACTCCACCATATACACAGTAACCTGCAGTATCTTACTCCACCATATACACAGCAACCTGCAGTATTTTGCTCCACCATATACACAGTAACCTGCAGTATCTTACTCCACCATATACACAGTAACCTGCAGTATCTTACTCCACCATATACACAGTAACATGCAGTATCTTACTCCACCATATACACAGCAACCTGCAGTATCTTACTCCACCATATACAGAGTAACCTGGAGTATCTTACTCCACCATATACGCAGTAACCTGCAGCATCTTACTCCACCATATACACAGCAACCTGCAGTATTTTGCTCCACCATATACACAGTAACCTGCAGTATCTTACTCCACTATACACGCAGTAACCTGGAGTATCTTACTCCACCACATACACAGTAACATGCAGTATCTTACTCCACCATATACACAGTAACCTGCAGTATCTTACTCCACCATATACAGTGTAACCTGGAGTATCTTACTCCACCATATACGCAGTAACCTGCAGTATCTTACTCCACCATATACACAGCAACCTGCAGTTTTTTGCTCCACCATATACACAGTAACCTGCAGTATCTTACTCCACCATATACACAGTAACCTGCAGTATCTTACTCCACCATATACAGAGTAACCTGGAGTATCTTACTTACCATATACACAGTAACCTGCAGCATCTTACTCCATCATATACACAGTAACCTGCAGTATCTTACTCCACCATATACAGAGTAACCTGCAGTAGCTTACTCCACCATATACACAGTAACCTGCAGTATCTTGCTCCGCCATATACACAGTAACCTGGAGTATCTTACTCCACCATATACACAGCAACCTGCAGTATGTTGCTCCACCATATACACAGTAACCTGCAGTATCTTACTTCACCATGTACACAGAAACCTGTAGTATCTTACTCCACCATATACAGAGTAACCTGGAGTATCTTACTCCACCATATGCACAGTAACGTGCAGTATCTTACTCCACCATATACACAGTAACCTGCAGTATCTTACTCCACCATATACAGAGTAACCTGGAGTATATTGACCATATACACAGTAACCTGCAGTATCTTACTCCACCATATACAGTAACCTGCAGTATCTTACTCCACCATATACACAGTAACCTGGAGTATCTTACTCCACCATATACACAGTAACCTGCTGTATCTTACTCCACCATATACACAGTAACCTGCAGTATCTTACTCCACCATATACACAGTAACCTGCAGTATCTTACTCCACCATATACACAGTAACCTGCAGTATCTTACTCCACCATATACACAGTAACCTGCAGTATCTTACTCCACCATATACACAGTAACCTGCAGTATCTTACTCCACCATATACACAGTAACCTGCAGTATCTTACTCCACCATATACACAGTAACCTGCAGTATCTTACTCCACCATATACACAGTAACCTGCAGTATCTTACTCCACCATATACACAGTAACCTGCAGTATCTTACTCCACCATATACACAGTAACCTGCAGTATCTTACTCCACCATATACACAGTAACCTGCAGTATCTTACTCCACCATATACACAGTAACCTGCAGTATCTTACTCCACCTTATACACAGTAACCTGCAGTATCTTACTCCACCATATACACAGTAACCTGCAGTATCTTACTCCACCATATACACAGCAACCTGCAGTATCTTACTCCACCATATACACAGTAACCTGGAGTATCTTACTCCACCATATACACAGTAACCTGCAGTATCTTACTCCACCATATACACAGTAACCTGCAGTATTTTACCCCACCATATACACAGTAACGTGGAGTATCTTACTCCACCATGTACACAGTAACGTGGAGTATCTTACTCCACCATATACACAGTAACCTGCAGTATCTTACTCCACCATATACACAGTAACCTGCAGTATCTTACTCCACCTTATACACAGTAACGTGGAGTATCTTACTCCACCATATACACAGTAACCTGCAGTATCTTACTCCACCATATACACAATAACCTGCAGTATCTTACTCCACCATATACACAGTAACCTGCAGTATCTTACTCCACCATATACACAGTACTGCAGTAACCTGCAGTATCTTACTCCACCATATACACAGTAACCTGGAGTACCTTACTCCACCATATACACAGTAACCTGCAGTATCTTACTCCACCGTATACACAGTAACCTGCAGTATCTTACTCCACCATATACACGGTAACCTGCAGTATCTTACTCCACCATATACACAGTAACCTGCAGTATCTTACTCAACCATATACACAGTAACCTGCAGTACCTTACTCCACCATATACACAGAAACCTGCAGTATCTTACTCCACCATATACACAGTAAACTGCAGTATGTTACTCCAACATATACACAGTAACCTGCAGTATACTTACTCCACCATATACACAGTAACCTGCAGTATCTTACTCCACTATATACACAGTAAGGTGGAGTATCTTACTCCACCATATACACAGTAACCTGCAGTATCTTACTCCACCCTATACACAGTAACCTGCAGTATCTTACTCCACCATATACACAGTAACCTGCAGTATTTTCCACCTCCACCATATACACAGTAACCTGGAGTATCTTACTCCACCATATACGCAGTAACCTGCAGTATCTTACTCCACCATATACACAGTAACCTGCAGTATCTTACTCCACCATATACACAGTAACCTGCAGTATCTTACTCCACCATATACACAGTAACCTGCAGTATCTTACTCCACCATATACACAGTAACCTGCAGTATCTTACTCCACCATCTACACAGTAACCTGAAGTATCTTACTCCACCATATACACAGTAACCTGCAGTATCTTACTCCACCATATACACAGTAACGTGGAGTAACTTACTCCACCATATACACAGTAACCTGCAGTATCTTACTCCACCATATACACCTGCAGTAAAGTGGAGTATCTTACTCCACCATATACACACTAACCTGCAGTATCTAACTACACCCGATACACAGTAACCTGCAGTATCTTACTCCACCATATACACAGTAACCTGCAGTATCTTACTCCACCATATATACAGTAACCTGCAGTATCTTACTCCACCATATACACAGTAACCTGCAGTACCTTACTCCACCATATACACAGTAACCTGCAGTATCTTACTCCACCATATACACAGTAACCTGCAGTATGTTACTCCAACATATACACAGTAACCTGGAGTACAGCAACCTGCAGTATCTTGCTCCACCATATACACAGTAACCTGCAGTATCTTACTCCACCATATACACAGTAACCTACAGAGTATCTTACTCCACCATATACACAGTAACCTGCAGTATCTTACTCCACCATATACACAGTAACCTGCAGTATCTTACTCCACCATATACACAACCTGGAGTATCTTACTCCACCATATACACAGTAACCTGCAGTACACAGTAACCTGCAGTATCTTACTCCACCATATACACAGTAACCTGCAGTATCTTACTCCACCATATACCAGTAACCTGCAGTATCTTACTCCACCATATACACAGTAACCTGCAGTATCTTACTCCACCATATACACAGTAACCTGCAGTAGTATCTTACTGCAGTATCACCACCATATACACAGTAACCTGCAGTATCTTACTCCACCATATACACAGTAACCTGCAGTATCTTACTCCACCATATACACAGTAACCTGCAGTATCTTACTCCACCATATACACAGTAACCTGCAGTATCTTACTCCACCATATACACAGTAACCTGCAGTATCTTACTCCACCATATACACAGTAACCTGCAGTATCTTACTCCACCATATACACAGTAACCTGCAGTATCTTACTCCACCATATACACAGTAACCTGCAGTACTCCACCTACACTCCACCATATACACAGTAACCTGCAGTATCTTACTCCACCATATACACAGTAACCTGCAGTATCTTACTCCACCATATACACAGTAACCTGCAGTATCTTACTCCACCATATACACAGTAACCTGCAGTATCTTACTCCACCATATACACAGTAACCTGCAGTATCTTACTCCACCATATACACAGTAACCTGCAGTATCTTACTCCACCATATACACAGTAACCTGCAGTATCTTACTCCACCATATACACAGTAACCTGCAGTATCTTACTCCACCATATACACAGTAACCTGCAGTATCTTACTCCACCATATACACAGTAACCTGCAGTATCTTACTCCACCATATACACAGTAACCTGCAGTATGTTACACCACCATATACACAGGAACCTGCAGTATCTTACTCCACCATATACACAGTAACCTGCAGCAGTAACCTCCAGTATCTTACTCCACCATATACAGAGTAACCTGGAGTATCTTACTCCACCATATACACAGTAACCTGCAGTATCTTACTCCACCATATACACAGTAACCTGGAGTATCTTACTCCACCATATACACAGTAACCTGCAGTATCTTACTCCACCATATACACAGTAACCTGCAGTATCTTACTCCACCATATACACAGTAACCTGCAGTATCTTACTCCACCATATACACAGTAACCTGCAGTATCTTACTCCACCATCTACACAGTAACCTGAAGTATCTTACTCCACCATATACACAGTAACCTGCAGTACACCTGCAGTATCTTGCTCCATCATATACACAGTAACCTGCAGTATCTTACTTCACCATATACACAGTAACCTGCAGTATCTTACTCCACCATATACAGAGTAACCTGGAGTATCTTACTCCACCATATGCTCAGTAACGTGCAGTAACTTACTCCACCATATACACAGTAACCTGCAGTATCTTACTCCACCATATACACAGTAACCTGGAGTAGCTTACTCCACCATATACACAGTAACCTGCAGTATCTTACTCCACCATATACAGAGTAACCTGCAGTATCTTACTCCACCATATACACAGTAACCTGCAGTATCTTACTCCACCATATACACAGTAACCTGCAGTATCTTACTCCACCATATACACAGTAACCTGCAGTATCTTACTCCACCATATACACAGTAACCTGCAGTATCTTACTCCACCATATACACAGAAACCTGCAGTATCTTTCTCCACCATATACACAGTAACTGCAGGATCTTACTCCCCCAGCTACACCGTAACCTGCAGTATCTTACTCCACCATATACACAGTAACCTGCAGTATCTTACTCCACCATATACACAGTAACCTGCAGTATCTTACTCCACCATATACACAGTAACCTGCAGTATCTTGATCCACCATATACACAGTAACCTGCAGTATCTTACTCCACCATATACACAGTAACCTGCAGTATCTTACTCCACCATATACACAGTAACCTGCAGTATCTTACTCCACCATATACACAGTAACCTGCAGTATACACTGCAGTATCTTCCTCCACCTTATACACAGTAACCTGCAGTATCTTACTCCACCATATACACAGTAACCTGCAGTATCTTACTCCACCATATACACAGCAACCTGCAGTATCTTACTCAACCATATACACAGTAACCTGGAGTATCTTACTCCACCATATACACAGTAACCTGCAGTATCTTACTCCACCATATACACAGTAACCTGCAGTATTTTACTCCACCATATACACAGTAACGTGGAGTATCTTACTCCACCATATACACAGCAGTATCTTACTCCACCATATACACAGTAACCTGCAGTATCTTACTCCACCATATACACAGTAACCTGCAGTATCTTACTCCACCTTATATACACGTGGAGTATCTTACTCCACCATATGCAGTATCTTACTCCACCATATACACAGTAACCTGCTTACTCCACCAGTATAACCTTACTCCACCATATACACAGTAACCTGCAGTATCTTACTCCACCATATACACAGTGACTTACAGTATCTTACTCCACCATATACACAGTAACCTGCAGTATCTTACTCCACCATATACACAGTAACCTACAGTATCTTACTCCACCATATACACAGTAACATGCAGTATCTTACTCCACCATATACACAGTAACCTGCAGTATCTTACTCCACCATAACACAGTAACCTGCAGTATCTTACTCCACGTATACACAGTAACTTGGAGTAACTTACTCCACCATATACACAGTAACCTGCAGTATCTTACTCCACCACATACACAGTAACCTGGAGTATCTTACTCCACCATATACACAGTAACCTGCAGTATCTTACTCCACCATATACAGAGTAACCTGCAGTATCTTACTCCACCATATACACAGCAACCTGCAGTATCTTGCTCCATCATATACACAGTAACCTGCAGTATCTTACTCCACCATATACAGAGTAACCTGCAGTATCTTACTCCACCATATACACATTAACCTGCAGTATCTTACTCCACCATATACACAGTAACCTGCAGTATCTTACTCCACCATATACACAGTAACCTGCAGTATCTTACTCTACCATATACACAGTCTGCAGTATCTTATTCCACCATATACACAGTAACCTGCAGTATCTTACTCCACCATATACACAGTAACCTGCAGTATCTTACTCCACCATATACACAGTAACCTGCAGTATCTTACTCCACCATATACACAGTAACCTGCAGTATCTTACTCCACCATATACACAGTAACCTGGAGTGTCTTTCTCCACTATATACCCAGTAACCTGCAGTATCTTACTCCACCATATACACAGTAACCTGCAGTATCTTACTCCACCATATACACATTAACCTGCAGTATCTTACTCCACCATATACACAGTAACCTGCAGTATCTTACTCCACCATATACACAGTAACCTGCAGTATCTTACTCCACCATATACACAGTAACCTGCAGTATCTTACTCCACCATATACACAGTAACCTGCAGTATCTTACTCTCCACCATATACACAGTAACCTGCAGTATCTTACTCCACCATATACACAGTAACCTGCAGTATCTTACTCCACCATATACACAGTAACCTGCAGTATCTTACTCCACCATATACACAGTAACCTGCAGTATCTTACTCCACCATATACACAGTAACCTGCAGTATCTTACTCCACCATATACACAGTAACCTGCAGTATCTTACTCCACCATATACACAGTAACCTGCAGTATCTTACTCCACCATATACACAGTAACCTGCAGTATCTTACTCCACCATATACACAGTAACCTGCAGTATCTTACTCCACCATATACACAGTAACCTGCAGTATCTTACTCCACCATATACATAGTAACCTGCAGTATCTTACTCCACCATATACACAGTAACCTGCAGTATCTTACTCCACCATATACACAGTAACCTGCAGTATCTTACTCCACCATATACACAGTAACCTGCAGTATCTTACTCCACCATATACACAGTAACCTGTAGTATCTTACTCCACCATATACATAGTAACCTGCAATATCTTACTCCACCATATACACAGTAACATGCAGTATCTTACTCCACAATATCCACCTGCAGTATATACACAGTAACCTGCAGTATCTTACTCCACCATATATACAGTAACCTGCAGTATCTTACTCCACCATATACACAGTAACCTGCAGCAGTATCTTACTCCACCATATACACAGTAACCTGCAGTATCTTACTCCACCATATACACAGTAACCTGGAGTATCTTACTCCACCATATACACAGTAACCTGCAGTATCTTAATCCACCATATACACAGTAACCTGTATCTTACTCCACCATATACACAGTATCTTACTCCACCATATACACAGTAACTGGAGTATCTTACTCCACCATATGCACAGTAAGTGCAGTATCTTACTCCAAGATATACAAAGTAACCTGCAGTATCTTACTCCACCATATGCACAGTAACGTGCAGTATCTTACTCCACCATATACACAGTAACCTGCAGTATCTTACTCCACCATATACACTAACCTGCAGTATCTTGCTCCATATACACAGTAACCTGCAGTATCTTACTCCACCATATACACAGTAACCTGCAGTATCTTACTCCACCATATACACAGTAACCTGCAGTATCTTACTCCACCATATACACAGTAACCTGCAGTATCTTTCTCCACCATATACACAGTAACCTGCAGTATCTTACTCTACCATATACACAGTAACCTGCAGTATCTTACTCCACCATATACACAGTGACTTGCAGTATCTTACTCCACCATATGCACAGTAACCTGCAGTAGCTTACTCCACCATATACACAGTAACCTGCAGTATCTTACTCCACCATATACACAGTAACCTGGAGTATCTTACTCCACCATATACACAGTAACCTGCAGTATCTTACTCCACCATATACACAGTAACCTGCAGTATCTTACTCCACCATATACACAGTAACCTGCAGTATCTTACTCCACCATATACAGAGTAACCTGGAGTATCTTACTCCACCATATACACAGTAACCTGCAGCATCTTACTCCATCATATACACAGTAACCTTATTTTGCTCCACCATATACACAGTAACCTGCAGTATCTTACTCCACATATACACAGTAACCTGGAGTATCTTACTATACACAGTAACCTGCAGTATCTTACTCCACCATATACACAGTAACCTGCAGTATCTTACTCCACCATATACACAGTAACATATACACAGTAACCTGCAGTACTCCACCTTACTCCACCATATACACAGTAACCTGCAGTATCTTACTCCACCATATACACAGTAACCTGGAGTACACAGCAACCAGTATCTTACTTCACCATATACACAGTCCTTACCATATACACAGTAACCTGCAGTATCTTACTCCACCATATGCACACAGTACTCCACCATATACACAGTAACCTGGAGTATCTTATCTCCACCATATACACAGTAACCTGCAGTATCTTACTCCACCATATACACAGTAACCTGCAGTATCTTCCTCCACCATATACACAGTAACCTGCAGTATCTTACTCCACCTTATATACACAGTAACCTGCAGTATCTTAACTCCACCATATACACAGTATCTTACTCCACAATATAACCTGCAGTATCTTACTCCACCATATACACAGTAACCTGCAGTAGTAACCTTACTCCACCATATACACAGTAACCTGCAGTATCTTACTCCACCATATACACAGTAACCTGCAGTATCTTATCTCCACCATATACACAGTAACCTGCAGTATCTTACTCCACCAAACACAGTGACCTGGAGTATCTTTCCACCTCCAGCAACCATATACACAGTAACCTGCAGTATCTTACTCCACCATATACACAGTAACCTGGAGTATCTTACTCCACCATATACGCAGTAACCTGCAGTATCTTACTCCACCATATACACAGTAACCTGCAGTATCTTACTCCACCATATAAACAGTAACCTCCAGTATCTTACTCCACCATATACAGAGTAACCTGCAGTATCTTACTCCACCATATACACAGTAACCTGCAGTATCTTACTCCACCATATACACAGTAACCTGCAGTATCTTACTCCACCATATACACAGTAACCTGCAGTATCTTACTCCACCATATACACAGTCTGGAGTATCTTACTCCACCATATACACAGTAACCTGCAGTATCTTACTCCACCATATACACAGTAACCTGCAGTATCTTACTCCACCATATACACAGTAACCTGCAGTATCTTACTCCACCATATACACAGTAACCTGCAGTATCTTACTCCACCATATACACAGTAACCTGCAGTATCTTACTCCACCATATACACAGTAACCTGCAGTATCTTACTCCACCATATACACAGTAACCTGCAGTATCTTACTCCACCATATACACAGTAACGTGCAGTATCTTACTCCACCATATACACAGTAACCTGCAGTATCTTACTCCACCATATACACAGTAACCTGCAGTATCTTACTCCACCATATACACGGTAACATGCAGTACCTTACTCCACCATATACACAGTAACCTGCAGTATCTTTGCATATCCACTATATACACAGTAAGGTGGCAGTATCTTACTCCACCATATACACAGTAACCTGCAGTAGCTTACTACACCATATACACAGTAACCTGCAGTATCTTACTCCACCATATACACAGTAACCTGAAATATCTTACTCCACCATATGCACAGTAACCTGCAGTATCTTACTCCAACATATACACAGTAACTTACAGTATCTTACTCCACCATATACACAGTAACCTGCAGTATCTTACTCCACCATATACACAGTAACCTACAGTATCTTACTCCACCATATACACAGTAACCTGCAGTATCTTACTCCACCATATACACAGTAACCTACAGTATCTTACTCCACCATATACACAGTAACATGCAGTATCTTACTCCACCATATACACAGTAACCTGCAGTATCTTACTCCACCATATACACAGTAACCTGTATCTTACTCAACCAAATGCACAGTAGTATCTTACTCACAGTAACCATACTCCACCACAGTAACCTGCAGTATATTGCTCCACCATATACACAGTAACCTGCAGTATCTTACTCCACCATATACACAGTAACCTGCAGTATACACAGCAACCTTACTCCACCATATACACAGTAACCTGTATCTTACTTCACCATATACACAGTATCTTACTCCACCATATACACAGTATTTTAACCATATGCACAGTAAGTATCTTACTCCACCATATACACAGTAACCTGGAGTATCTTACTCCACCATATACACAGTAACCTGCAGTATCTTACTCCACCATATACACAGTAACAGTAACTATATACAGAGTAACGTGGAGTATCTTACTCCACCATATACACAGTAACCTGGAGTATTTTACTCCCATATACACAGTAACCAGTATCTTACTATCTGCAGTACTCCACCATATACACAGTAACCTGCAGTATCTTACTCCACCATATACACAGTAACCTGCAGTATCTTACTCCACCATATACACAGTAACCTGCAGTATCTTACTCCACCATATACACAGTAACCTGCAGTATCTTACTCCACCATATACACAGTAACCTGCAGTATCTTACTCCACCATATACACAGTAACCTGCAGTATCTTACTCCACCATCTACACAGCAACCTGCAGTATCTTACTCCACCATATACACAGTAACCTGCAGTATCTTACTACACCATATACACAGTAACATGCAGTAACTTACTCCACCATATACACAGTAACCTGCAGTATCTTGCAGTATCTTACTCCACCATATACACAGTAACCTGCAGTATCTTACTCCACCATATACACAGTAACCTGCAGTATCTTACTCCACCATATACACAGTAACCTGCAGTATCTTACTCCACCATATACACAGTAACCTGCAGTATCTTACTCCACCATATACACAGTAACCTGCAGTATCTTACTCCACCATATACACAGTAACCTGCAGTATCTTACTCCACCATATACACAGTAACCTGCAGTATCTTACTCCACCATATACACAGTAACCTGCAGTATCTTACTCCATCATATACACAGTAACCTGGAGTATCTTACTCCACCATGTACACAGCAACCTGCAGTATCTTGCTCCACCATATACACAGTAACCTGCAGTATCTTACTTCACCATATACACAGTAACATGCAGTACCTTACTCCACCATATACAGAGTAACCTGGAGTATCTTACTCCACCATATGCACAGTAACGTGCAGTAACTTACTCCACCATATACACAGTAACCTGCAGTATCTTACTCCACCAAATGCACAGTGACCTGGAGTATCTTGCTCCACCATATACACAGTAACCTGCAGTATCTTACTCCACCATATACACAGTAACCTGCAGTATCTTACTCCACCATATACACAGTAACCTGCAGTATCTTACTCCACCATATACACAGTAACCTGCAGTATCTTACTCCACCATATACACAGCAACCTGCAGTATCTTACTCCACCATATACACAGTAACCTGCAGTATCTTACTCCACCATATACACAGTAACCTGCAGTATCTTACTCCACCATATACACAGTAACCTGCAGTATCTTACTCCACCATATACACAGTAACCTGCAGTATCTTACTCCACCATATACACAGTAACCTGCAGTATCTTACTCCACCATATACACAGTAACCTGCAGTATCTTACTCCACCATATACACAGTAACCTGCAGTATCTTACTCCACCATATACACAGTAACCTGCAGTATCTTACTCCACCATATACACAGTAACCTGCAGTATCTTACTCCACCATATACACAGTAACCTGCAGTATCTTACTCCACCATATACACAGTAACCTGCAGTATCTTACTCCACCATATACACAGCAACCTGCAGTATCTTACTCCACCATATACACAGTAACCTGCAGTATCTTACTCCACCATATACACAGTAACCTGCAGTATCTTACTCCACCATATACACAGTAACCTGCAGTATCTTACTCCACCATATACACAGTAACGTGCAGTATCTTACTCCACCATATACACAGTAACCTGCAGTATCTTACTCCACCATATACACAGTAACCTGCAGTATCTTACTCCACCATATACACAGTAACCTGCAGTATCTTACTCCACCATATACACAGTAACCTGCAGTATCTTACTCCACCATATACACAGTAACCTGCAGTATCTTACTCCACCATAACACAGTAACCTGCAGTATCTTACTCCACCATATACACAGTAACCTGCAGTATCTTACTCCACAATATACACAGTAACCTGCAGTATCTTACTCAACCATATACACAGTAACCTGCAGTATCTTACTCCACCATCTACACAGTAACCTGAAGTATCTTACTCCACCATATACACAGTAACCTGCAGTATCTTACTCCACCATATACACAGTAACCTGCAGTATCTTACTCCACCATATACACAGTAACGTGGAGTAACTTACTCCACCATATACACAGTAACCTGCAGTATCTTACTCTACCATATACACAGTAACCTGCAGTATCTTACTCCACCATATACACAGTAACCTGCAGTAGCTTACTCCACCATATGCACAGTAACCTGCAGTATCTTACTCCACCATATACACAGTAACCTGAAATATCTTACTCCACCATATGCAGTATATTACTCCACCATATACACAGTAACCTCCAGTACCTTACTCCACCATATACACAGTAACCTGCAGTATCTTACTCCACCATATACACAGCAACCTGCAGTATTTTGCTCCACCATATACACAGTAACCTGCAGTATCTTACTTCACCATATACACACAGTAACCTGCAGTATCTTACTCCACCATATACACAGTAACCTGCAGTATCTTACTCCACCATATACACAGTAACCTGCAGCATCTTACTCCACCATTAACCTGCAGTATCTTGCTCCGCCATATACACAGTAACCTGGAGTATCTTACTCCACCATATACACAGTAACCTGCAGTATATTACTCCACCATATACACAGTAACCTGCAGTATCTTGCTCCGCCATATACACAGTAACCTGCAGTATCTTACTTACCATATACCAGTAACCTGCAGTATCTTATCCACCATATACACAGTAACCTGCAGTATCTTACTCCACCATATACACAGTAACCTGCAGTATCTTACTCCACCATATACACAGTAACCTGCAGTATCTTACTCCACCATATACACAGTAACCTGCAGTATCTTACTCCACCATATACACAGTAACCTGCAGTATCTTACTCCACCACCATGCAGTATCTTACTCCACCATATACACAGTAACCTGCAGTATCTTACTCCACCATATACACAGTAACCTGCAGTATCTTACTCCACCATATACACAGTAACCTGCAGTATCTTACTCCACCATATACACAGTAACCAGTATCTTACTCCACCATATACACAGTAACCTGCAGTATCTTACTCCACCATATACACAGTAACCTGGAGTATCTTACTCCACCATATACACAGTAACCTGCAGTATCTTACTCCACCTAACACAGTAACCAGTATCTTACTCCACCATATACACAGTAACCTGCAGTATCTTACTCCACCATATACACAGTAACCAGTATCTTACTCCACCATATACACAGTAAGTAGTAACTTACTCCACCATATACAGAGTAACCTGCAGTATCTTACTCCACCATATACACAGTAACCTGGAGTACTCCACCATATACACAGTAACCTGCAGTATCTTACTCCACCATATACACAGTAACCTGCAGTATCTCCACCATATACACAGTAACCTCCACCATATACACAGTAACCTGCAGTATCTTACTCCACCATATACACAGTAACCTGCAGTATCTTACTCCACCATATACACAGTAACCTGCAGTATCTTACTCCACATATACACAGTAACCTGCAGTATCTTACTCCACCATATACACAGTAACCTGCAGTATCTTGATCCACCATATACACAGTAACCTGCAGTATCTTACTCCACCAAATGCACAGTGACTTGGAGTATCTTGCTCCACCATATACACAGTAACCTGCAGTATCTTACTCCACCATATTCACAGTAACCTGCAGCACCTTATACACAGTAACCTTATCTTACTCCACCATATACACAGTAACCTGCAGTATCTTACTCCACCATATACACAGTAACCTGCAGTATCTTACTCCACCATATACACAGTAACCTGCAGTATCTTACTCCACCATATACACAGTAACCTGCAGTATCTTACTCCACCATATACACAGTAACCTGCAGTATCTTACTCCACCATATACACAGTAACCTGCAGTATCTTACTCCACCATATACACATTAACCTGCAGTATCTTACTCCACCATATACACAGTAACCTGCAGTAGCTTACTCATATACCAGTAATGGAGTATCTTACTCCACAGTACACAGCAACCTGCAGTATCTTGCTCCACCATATACACAGTAACCTGCAGTATCTTACTCCACCAGTAACATGCAATACCAGTAACCTGGCACAGTAAGTATCTTACTCCACCATATACACAGTAACCTGCAGTATCTTACTCCACCATATACACAGTAACCTGCAGTATCTTACTCCACCATATACACAGTAACCTGCAGTATCTTACTCCACCATATACACAGTAACCTGCAGTATCTTACTCCACCATATACACAGTAACCAGTAACAGTATCTTACTCCACCATATACACAGTAACCTGCAGTATCTTACTCCACCATATACACAGTAACCTGCAGTATCTTACTCCACCATATACACAGTAACAGTATGTTACTCCACCATATACACAGTATCTTACTCCACCATATACGCAGTAATCTGCAGTATCTTACTCCACCATATACACAATAACCTGCAGTATCTTACTCCACCTTATACACAGTAACCTGCAGTATCTTACTCCACCATATACAGAGTAACCTGCAGTAGCTTACTCCACCATATACACAGTAACGTGCAGTATCTTACTCCACCATATACACAGTAACCTGGAGTATCTTACTCCACCATATACACAGTAACCTGCAGTATCTTACTCCACCATATACACAGTAACCTGCAGTATCTTACTCCACCATATACACAGTAACCTGGAGTATCTTACTCCCTATATACACAGTAATGGAGTATCTTACTCCACCATATACACAGTGCAGTATCTTACTCCACCATATACACAGTAACCTGCAGTATCTTACTCCACCATATACACAGTAACCTGCAGTATCTTACTCCACCATATACAGCTGCAGTAACCTGCAGTATCTTACTCCACCATATACACAGTAACCTGCAGTATCTTACTCCACCATATACACAGTAACCTGCAGTATCTTACTCCACCATATACACAGTAACCTGCAGTATCTTACTCCACCATATACACAGTAACCTGCAGTATCTTACTCCACCATATACACAGTAACCTGCAGTATCTTACTCCACCATATACACAGTAACCTGCAGTATCTTGCTCCACTATATACAGAGTAACAGTATCTTACTCCACCATATACACAGTAACCAGTATCTTGCTCCCATATACACAGCAGTATCTGACTCCACCATATACACAGTAACCTGCAGTATCTTACTCCACCATATACACAGTAACCTGCAGTATCTTACTCCACCATATACACAGTAACCTGCAGTATCTTACTCCACCATATACACAGTAACCTGCAGTATCTTACTCCACCATATACACAGTAACCTGCAGTATCTTACTCCACCATATACACAGTAACCTGCAGTATCTTACTCCACCATATACACAGTAACCTGCAGTATCTTACTCCACCATATACACAGTAACCTGCAGTATCTTACTCCACCATATACACAGTAACCTGCAGTATCTTACTCTACCATATACACAGTAACCTGCAGTATCTTACTCCACCATATACACAGTAACCTGCAGTATCTTTCTCCACCATATACACAGTAACCTGCAGTATCTTACTCTACCATATACACAGTAACCTGCAGTATCTTGCTGCACCATATACACAGTAACCTGCAGTATCTTACTCCAACATATACACAGTAACATGCAGTATCTTACTCCACCATATACACAGTAACCTGCAGTATCTTACTCCACCATAACACAGTAACCTGCAGTATCTTACTCCACCATATACACAGTAACCTGCAGTATCTTACTCCAACATATACACAGTAACCTGCAGTATCTTACTCCACCATATACACAGTAACCTGCAGTATCTTACTCCACCATATACACAGTAACCTGCAGTATCTTACTCCACCATATACACAGTAACCTGCAGTATCTTACTCCACCATAACACAGTAACCTGCAGTATCTTACTCCACCATATACACAGTAACCTGCAGTATCTTACTTCACAATATACACAGTAACCTGCAGTATCTAACTCCACCATATACACAGTAACCTGCAGTATCTTACTCCACCATATACACAGTAACCTGCAGTATCTTTCTCCACCATATACACAGTAACCTGCAGTATCTTACTCCACCATCTACACAGTAACGTGGAGTATCTTACTCCACCATATACACAGAAACCTGCATTATCTTAGTCCACCATATACACAGTAACCTGCAGTATCTTACCACCATATACACAGTAACCTACAGTATCTTACTCCACCATATACACAGTAACATGCAGTAACTTACTCCACCATATACACAGTAACCTGCAGTATCTTACTCCACTCATATACACAGTAACCTGTAACCTGCAGTATCTTACTCCACCATATACACAGCAACCTGCAGTATCTTGCTCCACCATATACACAGTAACCTGCAGTATCTTACTTCACCATATACACAGTAACATGCAGTACCTTACTCCACCATATACAGAGTAACCTGGAGTATCTTACTCCACCATATGCACAGTAACGTGCAGTAACTTACTCCACCATATACACAGTAACCTGCAGTATCTTACTCCACCAAATGCACAGTGACCTGGAGTATCTTGCTCCACCATATACACAGTAACCTGCAGTATCTTACTCCACCATATTCACAGTAACCTGCAGTATCTTCCTCCACCTTATACACAGTAACCTGCAGTATCTTACTCCACCATATACACAGTAACCTGCAGTATCTTACTCCACCATATACACAGCAACCTGCAGTATCTTACTCCACCATATACACAGTAACCTGCAGTATCTTACTCCACCATATACACAGTAACCTGCAGTATCTTACTCCACCATATACACAGTAACCTGCAGTATCCACCTTGCAGTATCTTCCACCATATACACAGTAACCTGCAGTATGTAACCTGCAGTATCTTACTCCACCATATTACTCCACCATATACACAGTAACCTGCAGTATCTTCCTCCACCATATACACAGTAACCTGCAGTATCTTCCTCCACCATATACACAGTAACCTGCAGTATCTTACTCCACCATATACACAGTAACCTGCAGTATCTTACTCCACCATATACACAGTAACATGCAGTATCTTACTCCACCATATACACAGTAACCTGCAGTATCTTACTCCACCATATACACAGTAACCTGGAGTATCTTACTCCACCATATATACAGTAACCTGCAGTATCTTACTCCACCATATACACAGTAACCTGCAGTATCTTACTCCACCATATACACAGTAACCTGCAGTATCTTACTCCACCATATACACAGTAACCTGCAGTATCTTACTCCACCATATACACAGTAACCTGCAGTATCTTACTCCACCATATACACAGTAACCTGCAGTATCTTACTCCACCATATACACAGTAACCTGCAGTATCTTACTCCACCATATACACAGTAACCTGCAGTATCTTACTCCACCATATACACAGTAACCTGCAGTATCTTACTCCACCATATACACAGTAACCTGCAGTATCTTACTCCACCATATACACAGTAACCTGCAGTATCTTACTCCACCATATACACAGTAACCTGCAGTATCTTACTCCACCATATACACAGTATCTTACTCCACCATATACACAGTAACCTGCAGTATCTTACTCCACTATATACACAGTAACAGTACACAGTCTTACTCCACCATATACACAGTAACAGTATCTTACTCCACCATATGTAACCAGTATCTTACTCCACCATATACACAGTAACCTGCAGTATCTTACTCCACCATATACACAGTAACCTGCAGTATCTTACTCCACCATATACACAGTAACCTGCAGTATCTTACTCCACCATATACACAGTAACCTGCAGTATCTTACTCCACCATATACACAGTAACCTGCAGTATCTTACTCCACCATATACACAGTAACCTAACCATATGCAGTATCTTACTCCACCATATACACAGTAACCTGCAGTATCTTACTCCACCATATAACCTGCAGTATCTTACTCCACCATATACACAGTAACCTCCTTACTCCCATATACACAGTAACCTGCAGTATCTTACTCCACCATATACACAGTAACCTGCAGTATCTTACTCCACCATATACACAGCTCCACTATAACCTGCAGTATCTTACTCCACCATATACACAGTAACCTGCAGTATCTTACTCCACCATATACACAGTAACCTGCAGTATCTTACTCCACCATATACACAGTAACCTGCAGTATCTTACTCCACCATATACACAGTAACCTGCAGTATCTTACTCCACCATATACACAGTAACCTGCAGTATCTTACTCCACCATATACACAGTAACCTGCAGTATCTTACTCCACCATATACACAGTAACCTGCAGTATCTTACTCCACCATATACACAGTAACCTGCAGTATCTTACTCCACCATATACACAGTAACCTGCAGTATCTTACTCCACCATATACACAGTAACCTGCAGTATCTTACTCCACCATATACACAGTAACCTGCAGTATCTTACTCCACCATATACACAGTAACCTGCAGTATCTTACTCCACCATATACACGGTAACCTGCAGTATCTTACTCAACCATATACACAGTAACCTGCAGTACCTTACTCCACCATATACACAGAAACCTGCAGTATCTTACTCCACCTCACAGTAACCTGCAGTATCTTACTACACAGTAACAGTAAACTGCAGTATCTTTCTCCTCCATATACACAGTAACCTGCAGTATCTTACTCCACCATATACACAGTAACCTGCAGTATCTTACTCCACCATATACACAGTAACCTGCAGTATCTTACTCCACCATATACACAGTAACCTGCAGTATCTTACTCCACCATATACACGGTAACAGTATCTTACTATACCTGCAGTATCTTACTCCACCATATACACAGTAACCTGCAGTATCTTACTCCACCATATACACAGTAACCTGCTGTATCTTACTCCACCATATACACAGTAACCTGCAGTATCTTACTCCACCATATACACAGTAACCTGCAGTATCTTACTCCACCATATACACATTAACCTGCAGTATCTTACTCCACCATATACACAGTAACCTGCAGTATCTTACTCCACCATATACACAGTAACCTGCAGTATCTTACTCCACCATATACACAGTAGTATCTTACTCCACCATATACACAGTAACAGTATCTTACTCCACCATATACACAGTAACCTGCAGTATCTTACTCCACCATATACACAGTAACCTAGTATCTTACTCCACCATATACACAGTAACCTGCAGTATCTTACTCCACCATATACACAGTAACCTGCAGTATCTTACTCCACCATATACACAGTAACCTGCAGTATCTTACTCCACCATATACACAGTAACCTGCAGTATCTTACTCCACCATATACACAGTAACCTGAAATATCTTACTCCACCATATGCACAGTAACCTGCAGTATCTTACTCCACCATATACACAGTGACTTGCAGTATCTTACTCCACCATATACACAGTAACCTTCAGTATCTTACTCCACCATATACACAGCAACCTGCAGTATTTTGCTCCACCATATACACAGTAACCTGCAGTATCTTACTCCACCATATACACAGTAACCTGCAGTATCTTACTCCACCATATACACAGTAACATGCAGTATCTTACTCCACCATATACACAGTAACCTGCAGTATCTTACTCCACCATATACATAGTAACCTGGAGTATCTTACTCCACCATATACGCAGTAATCTGCAGTATCTTACTCCACCATATACACAATAACCTGCAGTATCTTACTCCACCATATACACAGTAACCTGCAGTATCTTACTCCACCATATACACAGTAACCTGCAGTATCTTACTCCACCATATACACAGTAACCTGCAGTATCTTACTCCACCATATACACAGTAACCTGCAGTAGCTTACTACACCATATACACAGTAACCTGCAGTATCTTACTCCACCATATACACAGTAACCTGGAGTATCTTACTCCACCATATACACAGCAACCTGCAGTATTTTGCTCCACCATATACACAGTAACCTGCAGTATCTTACTCCACCATATACACAGTAACCTGCAGTATCTTACTCCACCATATACAGAGTAACCTGGAGTATCTTACTCCACCATATACACAGTAACCTGCAGTATCTTACTCCACCATATACACAGTAACCTGCAGTATCTTACTCCACCATATACACAGTAACCTGCAGTATCTTACTCCACCATATACACAGTAACCTGCAGTATCTTACTCCACCATATACACAGTAACCTGCAGTATCTTACTCCACCATATACACAGTAACCTGCAGTATCTTACTCCACCATATACACAGTAACCTGCAGTATCTTACTCCACCATATACACAGTAACCTGCAGTATCTTACTCCACCATAACACAGTAACCTGCAGTATCTTACTCCACCATATACACAGTAACCTGCAGTATCTTACTCCACAATATACACAGTAACCTGCAGTATCTTACTCAACCATATACACAGTAACCTGCAGTATCTTACTCCACGATATACACAGTAACCTGCAGTATCTTTCTCCACCATATACACAGTAACCTGCAGTATCTTACTCCACCATCTACACAGTAACCTGGAGTATCTTGCTCCACCATATACACAGTAACCTGCAGTATCTTACTCCACCATATTCACAGTAACCTGCAGTATCTTACTCCACATATACACAGTAACCTGCAGTATCTTACTCCACCATATACACAGTAACCTGCAGTATCTTACTCCACCATATACACAGCAACCTGCAGTATCTTACTCAACCATATACACAGTAACCTGGAGTATCTTACTCCACCATATACACAGTAACCTGCAGTATCTTACTCCACCATATACACAGTAACCTGCAGTATTTTACTCCACCATATACACAGTAACGTGGAGTATCTTACTCCACCATATACACAGTAACGTGGAGTATCTTACTCCACCATATACACAGTAACCTGCAGTATCTTACTCCACCATATACACAGTAACCTGCAGTATCTTACTCCACCTTATACACAGTAACGTGGAGTATCTTACTCCACCATATACACAGTAACCTACAGTATCTTACTCCACCATATACACAGTAACCTGCAGTATCTTACTCCACCATGTACACAGTAACCTGCAGTATCTTATTCCACCATATACACAGTAACCTGCAGTATCTTACTCCACCATATACACAGTAACGTGCAGTATCTTACTCCACCATATACACAGTAACCTGCAGTATCTTACTCCACCATATACACAATAACCTGCAGTATCTTACTCCACCATATACACAGTAACATGCAGTATCTTTCTCCACCATATACACAGTAACCTGCAGTATCTTACTCCACCATATACACAGTAACCTGCAGTATCTTACTCCACGTATACACAGTAACTTGGAGTAACTTACTCCACCATATACACAGTAACCTGCAGTATCTTGCTCCACTATATACACAGTAAGGTGGAGTATCTTACTCCACCATATACACAGTAACCAGGAGTATTTTACTCCACCATATACACAGTAACCTGCAGTATCTTACTCCACCATATACACAGTAACCTGCAGTATTTTGCTCCACCATATACACAGTAACCTGCAGTATCTTACTCCACCATATACACAGTAACCTGCAGTATCTTACTCCACCATATACACATTAACCTGCAGTATCTTACTCCACCATATACACAGTAACCTGCAGTATCTTACTCCACCATATACACAGTAACCTGCAGTATCTTACTCCACCATATACACAGTAACCTGCAGTATCTTACTCCACCATATACACAGTAACCTGCAGTATCTTACTCCACCATATACACAGTAACCTGCAGTATCTTACTCCACCATATACACACAGTATCTTACTCCACCATATACACAGTAACCTGCAGTATCTTACTCCACCATATACACAGCAACCTGCAGTATCTAGCTCCATCATATACACAGTAACCTGCAGTATCTTACTCCACCATATACAGAGTAACCTGGAGTATCTTACTCCACTATATGCACAGTAACGTGCAGTATCTTACTCCACCATATACACAGTAACCTGGAGTATTTTACTCCATCATATACACAGTAACCTGGAGTATCTTACTCCACCATGTACACAGCAACCTGCAGTATCTTGCTCCACCATATACACAGTAACCTGCAGTATCTTACTCCACCATATACACAGTAACCTGCAGTATCTTACTCCACCATATACACATTAACCTGCAGTATCTTACTCCACCATATACACAGTAACCTGCAGTATCTTACTCCACCATATACACAGTAACCATATACACAGTATCTTACTCCACCATATACACAGTAACAGTATCTTACTCCACCATATACACAGTAACCTGCAGTATCTTACTCCACCAAATGCACAGTGACCTGGAGTATCTTGCTCCACCATATACACAGTAACCTGCAGTATCTTACTCCACGTATACATAGTAACTTGGAGTAACTTACTCCACCATATACACAGTAACCTGCAGTATCTTACTCCACATATACACAGTAACCTGCAGTATCTTACTCCACCATATACACAGTAACCTGCAGTATCTTACTCCACCATATACACAGTAACCTGCAGTATCTTACTCCACCATATACACAGTAACCTGCAGTATCTTACTCCACCATATACACTGCAGTATCTTACTCCACCATATACACAGTAACCTGCAGTATCTTACTCCACCATATACACAGTAACCTGCAGTATCTTACTCCACCATATACACAGTGCAGTATCCTGCAGTAGTATCTTACTCCACCATAACACAGTAACCTGCAGTATCTTACTCCACCATATACACAGTAACCTGCAGTATCTTACTCCACCATATACACAGTAACCTGCAGTATCTTACTCCACCATATACACAGTAACCTGCAGTATCTTACTCCACCATATACACAGAAACCTGCAGTATCTTACTCCACCATATACACAGTAACCTGCAGTATCTTACTCCACCATATACACAGTAACCTGCAGTATCTTACTCCACCATATACACAGTAACCTGCAGTATCTTACTCCACCATATACACAGTAACCTGCAGTATCTTACTCCACCATATACACAGTAACCTGCAGTATCTTACTCCACCATATACACAGTAACCTGCAGTATCTTACTCCACCATATACACAGAAACCTGCAGTATCTTACTCCTCCATATACACAGTAACGTGGAGTATCTTACTCCACCATATGCACAGTAACCTGGCGTATCTTACTCCACCATATACACAGTAACCTGCAGTATCTTACTCCACCATATACACAGTAAACTGCAGTATCTTACTCCAACATATACACAGTAACCTGCAGTATCTTACTCCATCATATACACAGTAGCCTGCAGTATCTTACTCCACCATATACACAGTAACCTGCAGTATCTTACTCCACCATATACACAGTAACCTGCAGTATCTTACTCCACCACATACACAGTAACCTGCAGTATCTTACTCCACCATATACACAGTAACCTGCAGTATCTTACTCCACCATATACACAGTAACCTGCAGTATCTTACTCCACCATATACACAGTAACCTGCAGTATCTTACTCCACCATATACACAGTAACCTGCAGTATCTTACTCCACCATATACACAGTAACCTGCAGTATCTTACTCCACCATATACACAGTAACCTGCAGTATCTTACTCCACCATATACACAGTAACCTGCAGTATCTTACTCCACCATATACACAGTAACCTGCAGTATCTTACTCCACCATATACACAGTAACCTGCAGTATCTTACTCCACCATATACACAGTAACCTGCAGTATCTTACTCCACCATATACACAGTAACCTGCAGTATCTTACTCCACCATATACACAGTAACCTGCAGTATCTTACTCCACCATATACACAGTAACCTGCAGTATCTTACTCCACCATATACACAGTAACCTGCAGTATCTTACTCCACCATATACACAGTAACCTGCAGTATCTTACTCCACCATATACACAGTAACCTGCAGTATCTTACTCCACCATATACACAGTAACCTGCAGTATCTTACTCCACCATATACACAGTAACCTGCAGTATCTTACTCCACCATATACACAGTAACCTGCAGTATCTGCAGTACTCCACCATATCCACAGTAACCTGCAGTATCTTACTCCACCATATACACAGAAACCTGCAGTATCTTACTCCACCATATACACAGTAACCTGCAGTATCTTACTCCACCATATACACAGTAACCTGCAGTATCTTACTCCACCATATACACAGTAACCTGCAGTATCTTACTCCACCATATGCACAGTAACCTGCAGTATCTTACTCCACCATGTACAGAGTAACCTGCAGTATCTTACTCCACCATATACACAGTAACCTGCAGTATCTTACTCCACCATATACACAGTAACCTGCAGTATCTTACTCCACCATATACACAGTAACCTGCAGTATCTTACTCCACCATATACACAGTAACCTGCAGTATCTTACTCCAAGATATACAAAGTAACCTGCAGTATCTTACTCCACCATATGCACAGTAACCTAGTATCTTACTCCACCATATACACAGTAACCTGCAGTATCTTACTCCACCATATACACAGTAACGTGGAGTATCTTACTCCACCATATACACAGTAACCTGGAGTATTTTACTCCACCATATACACAGTAACCTGCAGTATCTTACTCCACCATATACACAGTAACCTGCAGTATCTTACTCCACCATATACACAGTAACCTGCAGTATCTTACTCCACCATATACACAGTAACCTGCAGTATCTTACTCCACCATATACACAGTAACCTGCAGTATCTTACTCCACCATATACACAGTAACCTGCAGTATCTTACTCCACCATATACACAGTAACCTGCAGTATCTTACTCCACCATATACACAGTAACCTGCAGTATCTTACTCCACCATATACACAGTAACCTGGAGTATCTTACTCCACCATATACACAGTAACCTGCAGTATCTTACTCCACCATATACACAGTAACCTGCAGTATCTTACTCCACCATATACACAGTAACCTGGAGTATCTTACTCCACCATATACACAGTAACCTGCAGTATATTACTCCACCATATACACAGTAACCTGCAGTATCTTGCTCCGCCATATACACAGTAACCTGGAGTATCTTACTCCACCATATACACAGTAACCTGCAGTATCTTACTCCACCATATACACAGTAACCTGGAGTATCTTACTCCACCATATACACAGTAACCTGCAGTATCTTACTCCACCATATACACAGTAACCTGCAGTATCTTACTCCACCATATACACAGTAACCTGCAGTATCTTACTCCACCATATACACAGTAACCTGCAGTATCTTACTCCACCATATACACAGTAACCTGGAGTATCTTACTCCACCATATACACAGTAACCTGCAGTATCTTACTCCACCATATACACAGTAACCTGCAGTATCTTACTCCACCATATACACAGTAACCTGCAGTATCTTACTCCACCATATACACAGTAACCTGGAGTATCTTACTCCACCATATACACAGTAACCTGCAGTATCTTACTCCACCATATACACAGTAACCTGCAGTATCTTACTCCACCATATACACAGTAACCTGCAGTATCTTACTCCACCATATACACAGTAACCTGCAGTATCTTACTCCACCATATACACAGTAACCTGCAGTATCTTACTCCACCATATACACAGTAACCTGCAGTATCTTACTCCACCATATACACAGTAACCTGCAGTATCTTACTCCACCATATACACAGTAACCTGCAGTATCTTACTCCACCACATACACAGCAACCTGCAGTATCTTACTCCACCATATACACAGTAACCTGCAGTATATTACTCCACCATATACACAGTAACCTGCAGTATCTTACTCCGCCATATACACAGTAACCTGGAGTATCTTACTCCACCATATACACAGTAACCTGCAGTATCTTACTCCACCATATACACAGTAACCTGCAGTATCTTACTCCACCATATACACAGTAACCTGGAGTATCTTACTCCACCATATACACAGTAACCTGCAGTATCTTACTCCACCATATACACAGTAACCTGCAGTATCTTACTCCACCATATACACAGTAACCTGCAGTATCTTACTCCACCATATACACAGTAACCTGCAGTATCTTACTCCACCATATACACAGTAACCTGCAGTATCTTACTCCACCATATACACAGTAACCTGGAGTATCTTACTCCACCATATACACAGTAACCTGGAGTATCTTACTCCACCATATACACAGTAACCTGCAGTATTTTACTCCACCATATACACAGTAACCTGCAGTATCTTACTCCACCATATACACAGTAACGTGGAGTATCTTACTCCACCATATACACAGTAACCTGCAGTATCTTACTCCACCATATACACAGTAACCTGCAGTATCTTACTCCACCATATACACAGTAACCTGGAGTATCTTACTCCACCATATACACAGTAACCTGCAGTATCTTACTCCACCATATACACAGTAACCTGCAGTATCTTACTCCACCATATACACAGTAACCTGCAGTATCTTACTCCACCATATACACAGTAACCTGCAGTATCTTACTCCACCATATGCACAGTAACGTGCAGTATCTTACTCCACCATATACACAGTAACCTGCAGTATCTTACTCCACCATATACACAGTAACCTGCAGTATCTTACTCCACCATATACACAGTAACCTGCAGTATCTTTCTCCACCATATACACAGTAACCTGCAGTATCTTACTCCACCATCTACACAGTAACCTGAAGTATCTTACTCCACCATATACACAGTAACCTGCAGTATCTTACTCCACCATATACACAGTAGTATCTTACTCCACCATATACACAGTAACCTGCAGTATCTTACTCCACCTCCACCTGCATATACAGAGTAAAGTGGAGTATCTTACTCCACCATATACACAGTAACCTGGAGTATTTTACTCCACCATATACACAGTAACCTGCAGTATCTTACTCCACCATATACACAGTAACCTGCAGTATCTTACTCCACCATATACACAGTAACCTGCAGTATCTTACTCCGCCATAAACACACAGTAACCTGCAGTATCTAACACCACCATATCCACAGTAACCTGCAGTATCTTACTCCACCATATACACAGTAACCTGCAGTATCTTACTCCACCATATACACAGTAACCTGCAGTATCTTACTCCACCATATACACAGTAACCTGCAGTATCTTACTCCACCATATACACAGTAACCTGCAGTATCTTACTCCACCATATACACAGTAACCTGCAGTATCTTACTCCACCATATACACAGTAACCTGCAGTATCTTACTCCACCATATACACAGTAACCTGCAGTATCTTACTCCACCATATACAGAGTAACCTGGAGTATCTTACTCCACCACATACACAGTAACATGCAGTATCTTACTCCACCACATACACAGCAACCTGCAGTATCTTACTCCACCATATGCACAGCAACCTGCAGTATGTTGCTCCACCATATACACAGTAACCTGCAGTATCTTACTTCACCATATACACAGTAACCTGTAGTATCTTACTCCACCATATACAGAGTAACCTGGAGTATCTTACTCCACCATATGCACAGTAACGTGCAGTATCTTACTCCACCATATACACAGTAACCTGCAGTATCTTACTCCACCATATACACAGTAACCTGCAGTATCTTACTCCACCATATACACAGTAACCTGCAGTATCTTACTCCACCATATACACAGTAACCTGCAGTATCTTACTCCACCATATACACAGTAACCAGTATCTTACTCCACCATATACACAGTAACCTGCAGTATCTTACTCCACCATATACACAGTAACCTGCAGTATCTTACTCCACCATATACACAGTAACCTGCAGTATCTTACTCCACCATATACACAGTAACCTGCAGTACTCCACCATATACACAGTAACCTGCAGTATCTTACTCCACCATATACACAGTAACCTGGAGTATCTTACTCCACCATATACACAGTAACCTGCAGTATCTTACTCCACCATATACACAGTAACCTGCAGTATCTTACTCCACCATATACACAGTAACCTGCAGTATCTTACTCCACCATATACAGAGTAACCTGCAGTATCTTACTCCACCATATACACAGTAACCTGCAGTATCTTACTCCACCATATACACAGTAACCTGCAGTATCTTACTCCACCATATACACAGTAACCTGCAGTATCTTACTCCACCATATACACAGTAACCTGCAGTATCTTACTCCACCATATACACAGTAACCTGTAACCTGCAGTATCTTACTCCACCATATACACAGTAACCTGCAGTAGTAACCTTACTCCACCATATACACAGTAACCTGCAGTATCTTTCCACCTCATATACAGAGTAACTGCACAGTATCAGTTCTTACTCCACCATATACACAGTAACCTGCAGTATCTTACTCCACCATATACACAGTATCTTACTCCACCATATACACAGTAACCTGCAGTATCTTACTCCACCATATACACAGTAACAGTATCTTACTCCACCATATACACAGTAACCTGCAGTATCCTCCACTATATACACAGTAGTCTTACTCCACCATATACACAGTAACCTGCAGTATCTTACTCCACCATATACACAGTAACCTTATCTTACTCCACCATATACACAGTAACCTGCAGTATCTTACTCCACCATATTCACAGTAACCTGCAGTATCTTCCTCCACCATATACACAGTAACCTGCAGTATCTTATTCCACCATATACACAGTAACCTGCAGTATCTTACTCCACCATATACACAGCAACATGCAGTATCTTACTCCACCATATACACAGTAACCTGCAGTATCTTACTCCACCATATACACAGTAACCTGCAGTATCTTACTCCACCATATACACAATAACCTGCAGTATCTTACTCCACCATATACACAGTAACCTGCAGTATCTTACTCCACCATATACACAGTAACCTGCAGTATCTTACTCCACCATATACACAGTAACCTGGAGTATCTTACTCCACCATATACACAGCAACCTGCAGTATCTTGCTCCACCATATACACAGTAACCTGCAGTATCTTACTCCACCATATACACAGTAACATGCAGTACCTTACTCCACCATATACAGAGTAACCTGGAGTATCTTACTCCACCATATGCATAGTAACGTGCAGTAACTTACTCCACGATATACACAGTAACCTGCAGTATCTTACTCCACCAAATGCACAGTAACCTGGAGTATCTTACTCCACCATATACACAGTAACCTGCAGTATCTTACTCCACCATATTCACAGTAACCTGCAGTATCTTCCTCCACCTTATACACAGTAACCTGCAGTATCTTACTCCACCATATACACAGTAACCTGCAGTATCTTACTCCACCATATACACAGCAACCTGCAGTATCTTACTCCACCATATACACAGTAACCTGCAGTATCTTACTCCACTATATACACAGTAACCTGCAGTATCTTGATCCACCATATACACAGTAACCTGCAGTATCTTACTCCACCATATACACAGTAACCTGCAGTATCTTACTCCACCATATACACAGTAACCTGCAGTATCTTGATCCACCATATACACAGTAACCTGCAGTATCTTACTCCACCAAATGCACAGTGACCTGGAGTATCTTGCTCCACCATATACACAGTAACCTGCAGTATCTTACTCCACCATATTCACAGTAACCTGCAGTATCTTCCTCCACCTTATACACAGTAACCTGCAGTATCTTACTCCACCATATACACAGTAACCTGCAGTATCTTACTCCACCATATACACAGTAACCTGCAGTATCTTACTCCACCATATACACAGTAACCTGCAGTATCTTACTCCACCATATACACAGTAACCTGCAGTATCTTACTCCACCATATACACAGTAACCTGCAGTATCTTACTCCACCATATACACAGTAACCTGCAGTATCTTACTCCACCATATACACAGTAACCTGCAGTATCTTACTCCACCATATACACAGTAACCTGCAGTATCTTACTCCACCATATACACAGTAACCTGCAGTATCTTACTCCACCATATACACAGTAACCTGCAGTATCTTACTCCACCATATACACAGTAACCTGCAGTATCTTACTCCACCATATACACAGTAACCTGCAGTATCTTACTCCACCATATACACAGTAACCTGCAGTATCTTACTCCACCATATACACAGTAACCTGCAGTATCTTACTCCACCATATACACAGTAACCTGCAGTATCTTACTCCACCATATACACAGTAACCTGCAGTATCTTACTCCACCATATACACAGTAACCTGCAGTATCTTACTCCACCATATACACAGTAACCTGCAGTATCTTACTCCACCATATACACAGTAACCTGCAGTATCTTACTCCACCATATACACAGTAACCTGCAGTATCTTACTCCACATATACACAGTAACTTGGAGTATCTTACTCCACCATATACACAGTAACCTGCAGTATCTTACTCCACCATATACACAGTAACCTGGAGTATCTTACTCCACCATATACACAGTAACCTGCAGTATCTTACTCCACCATATACACAGTAACCTGCAGTATCTTACTCCACCATATACACAGTAACCTGCAGTATCTTACTCCACCATATACACAGTAACCTGCAGTATCTTACTCCACCATATACACAGTAACCTGCAGTATCTTACTCCACCATATACACAGTAACCTGCAGTATCTTACTCCACCATATACACAGTAACCTGCAGTATCTTACTCCACCATATACACAGTAACCTGCAGTATCTTACTCCACCATATACACAGTAACCTGCAGTATCTTACTCCACCATATACACAGTAACCTGCAGTATATTACTCCACCATATACACAGTAACCTGCAGTATCTTACTCCACCATATACACAGTAACCTGCAGTATCTTACTCCACCATATACACAGTAACCTGCAGTATCTTACTCCACCATATACACAGTAACCTGCAGTATCTTACTCCACCATATACACAGTAACCTGCAGTATCTTACTCCACCATATACACAGTAACCTGCAGTATCTTACTCTACCATATACACAGTAACCTGCAGTATCTTGCTGCACCATATACACAGTAACCTGCAGTATCTTACTCCACCATATACACAGTAACCTGCAGTATCTTACTCCACCATATACACAGTAACCTGCAGTATCTTACTCCACCATATACACAGTAACCTGCAGTATCTTACTCCACCATATACACAGTAACCTGCAGTATCTTACTCAACCATATACACAGTAACCTGCAGTATCTTACTCCACCATATACACAGTAACCTGCAGTATCTTACTCCACCATATACACAGTAACCTGCAGTATCTTACTCCACCATATACACAGTAACCTGCAGTATCTTACTCCACCATATACACAGTAACCTGCAGTATCTTACTCCACCATATACACAGTAACCTGCAGTATCTTACTCCACCATATACACAGTAACCTGCAGTATCTTACTCCACCATATACACAGTAACCTGCAGTATCTTACTCCACCATATACACAGTAACCTGCAGTATCTTACTCCACCATATACACAGTAACGTGGAGTATCTTTCTCCACCATATACACAGTAACCTGCAGTATCTTACTCCACCATATACACAGTAACGTGGAGTATCTTACTCCACCATATACACAGTAACCTGGAGTACCTTACTCCACCATATACACAGTAACCTGCAGTATCTTACTCCACCGTATACACAGTAACCTGCAGTATCTTACTCCACCATATACACGGTAACCTGCAGTATCTTACTCCACCATATACACAGTAACCTGCAGTATCTTACTCCACCATATACACAGTAACCTGCAGTATCTTATTCCACCATATACACAGTAACCTGCAGTATCTTACTCCACCATATACACAGTAACGTGCAGTATCTTACTCCACCATATACACAGTAACCTGCAGTATCTTACTCCACCATATACACAATAACCTGCAGTATCTTACTCCACCATATACACAGTAACATGCAGTATCTTTCTCCACCATATACACAGTAACCTGCAGTATCTTACTCCACCATATACACAGTAACCTGCAGTATCTTACTCCACGTATACACAGTAACTTGGAGTAACTTACTCCACCATATACACAGTAACCTGCAGTATCTTGCTCCACTATATACACAGTAACGTGGAGTATCTTACTCCACCATATACACAGTAACCAGGAATATTTTGCTCCACCATATACACAGTAACCTGCAGTATCTTACTCCACCATATACACAGTAACCTGCAGTATTTTGCTCCACCATATACACAGTAACCTGCAGTATCTTACTCCACCATATACACAGTAACCTGCAGTATCTTACTCCACCATATACACAGTAACCTGCAGTATCTTACTCCACCATATACACAGTAACCTGCAGTATCTTACTCCACCATATACACAGTAACCTGCAGTATCTTACTCCACCATATACACAGTAACCTGCAGTATCTTACTCCACCATATACACAGTAACCTGCAGTATCTTACTCCACCATATACACAGTAACTTGGAGTAACTTACTCCACCATATACACAGTAACCTGCAGTATCTTGCTCCACTATATACACAGTAACGTGGAGTATCTTACTCCACCATATACACAGTAACCTGGAGTATCTTACTCCACCATATACACAGTAACCTGCAGTATCTTACTCCACCATATACACAGTAACCTGCAGTATCTTACTCCACCATATACACAGTAACGTGCAGTATCTTACTCCACCATATACACAGTAACCTGCAGTATCTTACTCCACTATATACACAGTAACCTGCAGTATCTTACTCCACCATATACACAGTAACCTGCAGTATCTTACTCCACCATATACACAGTAACCTGCAGTATCTTACTCTACCATATACACAGTAACCTGCAGTATCTTAGTCCACCATATACACAGTAACCTGCAGTATCTTACTCCACCATATACACAGTAACCTGCAGTATCTTACTCCACCATATACACAGTAACCTGCAGTATCTTACTCCACCATATACACAGTAACCTGCAGTATCTTACTCCACCATATACACAGTAACCTGCAGTATCTTACTCCACCATATAGACAGCAACCTGCAGTATCTTACTCCACCATATACACAGCAACCTGCAGTATCTTACTCCACCATATACACAGTAACCTGCAGTATCTTACTCCACCATATACACAGTAACCTGCAGTATCTTACTCCACCATATACACAGTAACCTGCAGTATCTTACTCCACCATATACACAGTAACCTGCAGTATCTTACTCCACCATATACACAGTAACCTGCAGTATCTTACTCCACCATATACACAGTAACCTGCAGTATCTTACTCCACCATATACACAGTAACCTGCAGTATGTTAAGTAAATGAACATAGATGCATCTAATGTGACATTTCATTGTGGCAATGTTTCGCTCTCCAGAAGCTTATCAAGTCGTTACGAGCAATACATGGACACGGACGATATATATAGGCTGAGAGTGAGGTGTAATACTAGTGGTAGTAGTAGTAATAATAGTTGTGGTAGTAGTATTAATACAATATAGCACAACAATCAACGCGCACGTGAGTAAAAAGGTTATAAAAGCTATTACTTGTGTAGCATGAAAATAAGTTAGACAAATATTTCTGTTGGTGGTTGGATCTGAGAAGGTCTGTTACAGTGTTCCTCCACAAGGATCGGTTTTAGGCCCTCTCTTGTTCATAATTTACATTAATGACCTTGATGAAGGGATTACTAGTGACATGAGTAAGTTTGCTGATGATACAAAGATAGGCCGTATAATTCACTCTGAGGAGGATATCAATGAACTCCAGGACGATTTGAACAAATTAATGTCTTGGTCTGAGAAATGGCAGATGAAGTTTAATGTGGATAAGTGTAAGGTACTTGCCCTTGGTAATGAAAATAACCCTCGAAGCTATAATCTAGGTGAAGTAGAGCTTGGTCATACAGAATGTGAAAAAGACTTGGGAGTCATGGTAAGCAGAAATCTAAAGCCAAGACAGCAGTGCCTCAGTGTGCGCAACAAGGCCAACAGATTACTTGGATTTATCTCAAGAAGTATAAGTAACAGAAGTCCAAAAGTTATTTTACAGCTCTATACATCACTAGTGAGGCCTCATTTAGATTATGCTGCTCAGTTTTGGTCCCCTTACTACAGGATGGACATAGACTCATTAGAGAACATACAGAGAAGAATGACTAAAATGATTTACTGTGTAAGGAACCTCCCGTATGAAGATAGACTTAAAGCCTTAAATCTCCACTCTCTAGAGAGGCGTAGAATGAGGGGAGATATCATTGAAGTGTATAAGTGGATGACGGGCATAAACAAGGGAGACATTAATAAAGTACTGAGGGTGTCGAACCAGGTAAGAACCAGGAATAATGGATTTAAGTTGGATAAATTTAGATTTAGAAAGGACATAGGTAAGTACTGGTTTTCTAACAGAGTTGTAGATGCGTGGAACAGTCTTCCCAGTGGGGTGATAGAGGCTAAGACCTTGGGTAGCTTTAAGAAGAGACTGGACAAATATATGAGTGGGAGGGGCTGGGTTTGATTGGTGTTGGGGGGTGCGGGAGTTGTTTCTTGAGTAGCTTTAGGTAGATGTCGTTTTGATAAGGACCTGCCTCGTATGGGCCAGTAGGCCTTCTGCAGTGTTCCTACATTCTTATGTTCTTATGTTATGTTCTTGTGTAAAAGAGACTATGTGATGGCAGGGTTTACTGTTTTGAGGAGAATTTTTGCTAATACGGCAGAAATGGTGAAGCTGCCTTTATTTGCTTCACTGTGTTAGAAACAGCGATTAATGATGATTCAAGGAATTCACGTCTGCGGAAATTAGGCTCTCTGATCACTAGTCGGGCGTCCTTGAATTTCATGAGGTGAATGGTGGAATACCGGTGTTGTACGTAGGCGTTGTTAAAGTTATCATTCCTACATGCATTAATATGTTCATTGAGGCGTGTTTTCAGGTTCCTTGTTTTTTCACCTACATATATCTTGTCACAGCCTCCACAAGGTACAGTGTAAACTCCTGCATTGACTGGTTCTGGTGGTTCGATTTTGCCCTGGTTAGATCCCTTACGGAAGTGCTGGGTGGGATGGCGACTCTAGAGTAAGTTTGTGCAAGTACCTCGGAAACGTTCAGTGCAACCTGGTTGTTGGGAAGGATCATAACTTTGTTAGGAGTGGTGTTGGTGCGTGGAGAACTGATGATTTGAAGAGCTCTTTTCTTGCAGTCTTTGATGACAAAGGAAGGAAAATGTAGATCAGTGAAGGTTTGGTTTATGTAAGTACATTTCTCGTCAAGAAACTCAGGACTACAAGTTCAGTATGCTCTTAGGAAACATCTGATGATCATGACTCTTTTGGTTTTAGTACCTTGGCTGTAATAGAAGTGTACTGATGTACAGAAGTGTACTGATGTACAGAAGTGTGCTGATGTACAGAAGTGTACTGATGTACAGAAGTGTACTGATGTACAGAAGTGTACTGATGTACAGAAGTGTACTGATGTACAGAAGTGTACTGATGTACAGAAGTGTACTGATGTACAGAAGTGTACTGATGTACTGAAGTGTACTGATGTACAGAAGTGTGCTGATGTACAGAAGTGTACTGATGTACAGAAGTGTACTGATGTACAGAAGTGTACTGATGTACAGAAGTGTACTGATGTACAGAAGTGTACTGATGTACAGAAGTGTACTGATGTACTGATGTACAGAAGTGTACTGATGTACAGAAGTGTACTGATGTACAGAAGTGTACTGATGTACAGAAGTGTACTGATGTACAGAAGTGTACTGATGTACAGAAGTGTACTGATGTACAGAAGTGTACTGATGTACAGAAGTGTACTGATGTACAGAAGTGTACTGATGTACAGAAGTGTACTGATGTACAGAAGTGTACTGATGTACAGAAGTGTACTGATGTACAGAAGTGTACTGATGTACAGAAGTGTACTGATGTACAGAAGTGTACTGATGTACAGAAGTGTACTGATGTACAGAAGTGTACTGATGTACAGAAGTGTACTGATGTACAGAAGTGTACTGATGTACAGAAGTGTACTGATGTACAGAAGTGTACTGATGTACAGAAGTGTACTGATGTACAGAAGTGTACTGATGTACAGAAGTGTACTGATGTACAGGTGGCCGGGTTAAATAAGATGTTACTCTGATGATGTAACATAAATTATTGCTAGCTATCTACCCAATTATGAAAATTATTTAGGTGAAAATTCGTGACTCTGATGATGAAATTTCATATCCTCTTGTTTAACCCAGTTGCTTGAGTTACCTGCAGCTCTATCTGGCTTGCAGCTCTACCTGACTTGCAGCTCTACCTGGCTTGCAGCTCTGCCTGGCTTATGGTTATACCTGGCTTGGAGCTCTACTTGGCTTGGAGCTCTACCTGGCTTGCAGCTCTACCTGACTTACAGCTCTACTTGGATTGCAGCTCTACATGGCTTGCAGCTCTACCCGGCTTGCAGCTCAAGCGTACATGAGTCTTACAGCCTCTACTGCCGAGCAAATGCCAGATATGTCTAAGTGCTGTAAATAGATCAGCAGCAAAGTGACCTTTTCTGAAGCCATATTGAGGGCCAACGTGAAATTATTGTCTCAAGAATCTTGCCGGTGATTGACAGGACTGACATTAAATCAAATCAAGTTTATTCTCTATAAGGGTTACAATGTGGGGTTTACAGGATTTGGATATTGTGTGGTTTACATGTTATAAAATACTAATTACAGAGGGGTCCACTAGGACACCTAGCATGGCTAGGCATTTCGAGCAGACTTAGATTAGTTCTTAACATTAAATCCTTACAGATTAAGGCTAAGTGACTACATTATAATTTGTGAGTTTAGCAATGTGAATGCTTTTGTTTTGGCACAATACAAAGTGTCTATATTGGAGTATCATAGGCAAACTTATGACTAGTTAGGATTCATTATTTTAAGATTAAGATTAGTATTTCTGTGTTTATAGTCAGTGGGTGAGTGAGTGTAATTGTGAACTACCAGGTGGTTATCATGTAGTTAGTTGTCGGGGTGTATCAAGGAGATAAGATGTTTTTTAACTGTAGTTTTGAAGGTGATGAATGTGTCTGTAGTTCTAGAGTTTTCAGGTAGGATGTTCCAGATTTTAGGTCCTTTGAAATACATTGAATTTTTGTAAAGGTTTAGTCGAACACGGGGAATGTCATAGAGATGTTTGTGTTTGGTGTTATGCCTGTGGATCCTGTCACAACTATCAAGAAAGCGTTTTAGGTCAAGGTTAATATTGGAATTTGAGGTTCTGTAGATATAGATTGCACAGTAGTAAGTGTGGATTTTCTGAACAAGGAGTAAGTTTAGATCTATGAAGAGTGGTGGTGGTGTGCTGCCAGGGATGGGATTTAGTGATTATTCTTACTGCGACTTTTTGTTGGGTTATTATTGGCTTTAGGTGTGTTGCTGCAGTTGAACTCCAAGCACAGATAGCATAGGTGAGGTATGGATAAATAAGTGAATGGTATAGTGTGAGAAGGGTAGTTTGCGGTACGTAGTATCGTATCTTGGAGAGGATCCCAACCGTTTTGGATACTTTTTTTGTTATGTGTTGGATATGGGTGCTGAAATTTAGGTTGTTGTCGAGGTATAGGCCTAGGAATTTGCCCTCATTATGTCTGGCAATTAGAGTGTTCTCGATCTTAATGTTAAGTTGCGCAACATCTGCTCTGCTACCAAACATAATATAGTAGGTTTTGTCAGTGTTAAGTGTAAGTTTATTGGCTGTCATCCAAGTCGATATTTTGAGCAGCTCCTCGTTAACAATGGTGTTGAGGGTGGCAAAATTAGGGTGAGAGATGACATAAGTCGTGTCGTCAGCAAAGAGAATGGGTTTCAGATGTTGGTATATGTTTGGAAGATCATTGATGTAAATGAGGAAGAGCAGGGGTTCAAGGGCACTTCCCTGCGGAACTCCAGTATCAAGTGGCCGTATTGATGAGGCTGTGTCTTTAATGGTGACATATTGATACCTATTAGAAAGGTAGGATTTGAAATATGCAAGCGCATGGCCTCTTATACCATAGTGGTCAAGTTTGTGGAGTAGGATGCCGTGGTCTACTGTGTCAAACGCTTTTCTTAGGTCAATAAAAATTCCTAGTGGTCTCTCTCTCTCTCTCTCACTCTCTCTCTCTCTCTCTCTCTCTCTCTCTCTCTCTCTCTCTCTCTCCCTCTCTTTCTCTCTCTTTCTCCTTCTCTCTCTCTCCCTCCATCCCTCCTTCTTTCTCTCCCTCCCTCCCTCCCTCCTTATCTCTATCACTCTCTTCCTCCCTCCCTCCCTCCCTCCCTCCGTCTCTCTCTCTCTCTCTCTCTCTCTCTCTCTCTCTCTCTCTCTCTCTCTCTCTCTCTCTCTCTCTCTCTCTCTCTCTCTCCTCTCTCTCTCTCTCCTTCTCTCTTTTATATTTTACACAAGCTTTGACAAGGTAATGTTAAGGGTCCCTAACTTAATTGGCAAGTTAAGGATTCACAACTTTATTGACAAGCTAAGAACTACTACGTACATCAGATCATTTAGGAAGCATTTTTATTGTTATGAAACATACAAGTAGGGAACAGGATGAAGTTGGAGCCATCTATGGACCAGCATTTTCCTTTGATCAACTGACTTTACCTCGTTAATATCATAATGTTGTACGAATGTGTTCCAGACTCGAGTGATCCTGGGGGATAAATGATCTCAGATAAAGTGATGTTCTGGAGAAGGGTTCATCCAGAGTGAGGGTGCTGCTTTCTGCCCGTCTTGTAGTATAGAAGCTTGCCTCTCGCTGTCCTCGAAGTGGAGCCAAGTGTGGTACTTTGACAATGTTGGCCTTGTACGTAACAGTAAGGCCACCCACATCCCTCCTGTATTGAATGCTCTGTTGAAATGACAGATGTATTCAGGATGGATCCAATCAAGAGATGAGGCGTCTTGGTGTTTTCTACTCTGTCAAGCAGTCGCAAATGAGACGGGGAGGGGGGGGGGACGTCAAACCAAGAAAGTGGAGCATACTCAGGGTGTGAGCGTACTTGTTCCTCATACGGAATCTTGCAACCCCTACTGTCGAGCAAATGCGAGATTCGTCGAATTGCTCTAAGCTTCCTGGCTGCCTTGTTTGCAAGATTTACAAAATGGTTCTTCATGGTCAGTCTGGAGTCAAATTTCACTCCAAGGATATCAACTTCTTTCTCGGGTACCAACACTCTCCCATTCATACTTACTACTGCTCGGGTGCGTAGAGACCATCATCATTTGTGTTTTCTCAGGTGCAAATGTTACCTGCCATCGGTTTCCCCAAGCTGATATAGCTCTTAGCTGGTGATTGATGTAGCTTAGAGCAGCTGGCATTTCTTCTCTTGGATAAGTAAATGTCAGAGTACAGTCGTATACATATGCATGGGATTCTGGGATGAGATGAAGAAGGTCATTGAAGTAGACATTCCACAACAATGGTTCCAGCACTCTTCCTGGTGGAACACTTGCCCAATTAGGGTGTCTTGCTGATTCCATTTCATTGACTACTACCCTTAAAGATTTATTGTGAAGGTAATCACTAAGGAGACATACTGTAGAGCCTGCAATTCCCAGTGTTTGCAGTTTTGCCAAGAGGACCTTGTGCCACACTCGGCCGACAGCACCAGCAATGTTCAGTGCTACCACACAGCTGACTTTGCATTCATCCAGTGATTGGTGCCATTTAGTGGAGAGGTTTAATAACAGATCAGCACCAGGGTAACCTTTCCTGAAGTCATATTGACGATCACAAAATGGTGAGTGGTAGTCAAAAAATTCTGTCATTTGTCTTGTGATTATTGTCTCGTGGATCTTGCCAGTGATTGACAAGAGTGACACTGGTCTGTAGTTGCTGATTTCTGCTCTGCTCTTCTTTTTGTGAGTAGAGACTACATTTGCCTTTTCCACAGAGAAGGCCATTTACACTGTACTAGGCAGTGCTGTAAGATGTGAATTAAAGGTGCTGCTAGCTGGTCTGCACATCTTCTCAGCAATCTTGGGTTCAAGATTGAGACACTTATGCAGCATATGGGAATCTTTATTCAGGAAACGTTTCGCCACACAGTGGCTTCATCAGTCCAATACAAAGAGGAAGGCGTAAGGAGAGGAGGAGTATGAGGTAATCAGTCCCTCAGCCTGGAGTCGATGTGTTCAGTCCATCAATCTTGTAGAATGTACAGCATAGGGCCGTAGATGTGGCTTATATACTGTAGTGAGGTGAAGTGAAGCAGGCGGAGGCGGGGTCATAGTGGTACCATCCACTAGTCGAAGTAGGTCTTTGTCCAAAGGTTGAACAAGTGTTGAAGAATTCTTTGTAACAAGATCCCATGATGCTGCAGTGTCTGACAGTTGTGATGAATGGTTTGAAAAAACCGACAAGTTGAAGATTGAGACACTTATGCAGCATATGGGAATCTCAATCTTCAACTTGTCGGTTTTTCAAACCATTCATCACAACTGTCAGACACTGCAGCATCATGGGATCTTGTTACAAAGAATTCTTCAACACTTGTTCAACCTTTGGACAAAGACCTACTTCGACTAGTGGATGGTACCACTATGACCCCGCCTCCGCCTGCTTCACCTCACCTCACTACAGTATATAAGCCACATCTACGGCCCTATGCTGTACATTCTACAAGATTGATGGACTGAACACATCGACTCCAGGCTGAGGGTCTGATTACCTCATACTCCTCCTCTCCTTACGCCTTCCTCTTTGTATTGGACTGATGAAGCCACTGTGTGGTGAAACGTTTCCTGAATAAAGATTCCCATATGCTGCATAAGTGTCTCAATCTTCAACTTGTCGGTTTTTCAAACCATTCATCACAACTGTCAGACACTGCAGCATCATGGGATCTTGTTACAAAGAATTCTTCAACACTTGTTCAACCTTTGGACAAAGACCTACTTCGACTAGTGGATGGTACCACTATGACCCCGCCTCCGCCTGCTTCACTTCACCTCACTACAGTATATAAGCCACATCTACGGCCCTATGCTGTACATTCTACAAGATTGATGGACTGAACTCATCGACTCCAGGCTGAGGGACTGATTACCTCATACTCCTCCTCTCCTTACGCCTTCCTCTTTGTATTGGACTGATGAAGCCACTGTGTGGCGAAACGTTTCCTGAATAAAGATTCCCATATGCTGCATAAGTGTCTCAATCTTCAACTTGTCGGTTTTTCAAACCATTCATCACAATCTTGGGTTCAACTTGTCTGATCCCACAGCCTTTTCTTGGTCAATCGATTTAAGAAGATGCACCTCCTCCTGCCTTATTGCCACCCCTGACAGTTTTGACACAGTTCTTGTAGCTATCCAAGGAGGGTCCCTTGCTGGATCAGGAACTTGCATTTTGGTAGCCAAGTGTTCGGCAAAGTGGCCCGCCTTCTCTTGACTACTAGTAAGGGTGGCCCCATCCTGATGATTTAGAGACGGAATAAGTTCATCAGGTAGATAACCTTGTCTGTCCTTGACCAGGGACCACCAGGCTTTGGAGCCTACCCTACCTGATGCTAGCTTTCTTTTTGTGTCCACCTCCCAGTTAGAGATGGCTCACTTTTGAACTTCACCAGTATGCCTACAGGCTTGTCTGTGCAAGTTCCTTTTATAGGTAGTAGGATGCCTCTTAAACCTTCGCCAAGCCTTAGCAGAAGCAGAATCTCTACAACGAAAGCCGAGCCAAGGGAGGGATGTGTTCTTGTTGTAGATTAAGGATGTGTCCAGTGAAGGCATTCACTTGGTTGTCAACATCCCCTTGGAGAAGAGCATTCCTATCGGTGGTGGCGAGCTCAGAGCAAAGTGCTGGCTAATTACCTCTTTCCCATAGCATTGTGGTCAGATGATCCAACGTAGCTGAGAGGTTGATAAGTGGCTATACCTTCTGCCAGATCACTCACTACTGGGTCAAGGGAGGAGCCAGAGATGTGAGTAGGGAAATCAACAAAGTTTCTCATGTCAAACACCGCAAGAAGGTTGTCAAAGTCCTTCTGTATAAGATGTTAGTTGAGGTCACCAACAATTATATGTTGACAGTTGTGTTGGAGCAGAAGGGAGACCACTGAGGTCTGTACAATGCAGATGCTAGTACAGAGGAACTAATGTTTATGCATAGCTTGAAGAACATCATCTCAAGATGAGTAAGGATGCCAGCATCAATGTGCTGGGGCTACCTCTCTCCCTCCTCTCTTTCTCTCTCTTTCTCTCTCTTTCTCTCTCTCTCTCTATCTCTTTCTCTCTCTCTCTCTCTCTCTCTCTCTCTCTCTCTCTCTCTCTCTCTCTCTCTCTCTCTCTCTCTCCTCTCTCTCTCCTCTTTCTCTCTCTCTTCTCTCTCTCCTGTCTGTCTGTCTGTCTGTCTGTCTCTCTCTCTCTCTCTCTCTCTCTCTCTCTCTCTCTCTCTCTCTCTCTCTCTCTCTCTCTCTCTCTCTCTCTCTCTCTCTCTCTCTCTCTCTCTCTCCCTCTTTACACGGGGTTTGACAAGATTAGGTTAAGGATCCCTAGCTTTATTAACAAGCTATTTACAAGTTAAGGATTCCTAACTTTACTGACAAGCTAAGAGCTGTTACCTACATCAGCTTATTTGAAAGCATTTTTATTGTTATGAAACATACAAGCTGGGAACCGGATTAAGTTCGAGCCATCTGTGGGCCAACACTTTTCGTTTGATCAACTGACTTTATCTCGTTGGCATCGTAATGCTGTACGAATGTGGTCTCTCTCTCTCTCTCTCTCTCTCTCTCTCTCTCTCAGAAATTAGGAATGTATCTAATATCTGTGATATTGTGATATGGTGCTAGTGGTGGCGATCGGATTAGATTGTGAAATTCGGTTCCGTCGCCTCCTTCCTTAATAACGAGTTTGTCGATGTGAAAGTAGTATATCAGATGGTTGTATCTTACCACTTGTGTGTAGGATAATCTTGGCGTTCAGGTCCCTGTAAGTGCCATCAACAACACTTGTGTGTAGGATAATCTTGGTGTTCAGGTCCCTGTAAGTGCCATCAACAACACTTGTGTGTAGGATAATCTTGGCGTTCAGGTCCCTGCAAGTGCCATCAACAACACTTGTGTGTAGGATAATCTTGGTGTTCAGGTCCCTGCAAGTGCCATCAACAACACTTGTGTGTAGGATAATCTTGGTGTTCAGGTCCCTGCAAGTGCCATCAACAACACTTGTGTGTAGGATAATCTTGGCGTTCAGGTCCCTGCAAGTGCCATCATGAACAACACTTGTGTGTAGGATAATCTTGGCGTTCAGGTCCCTGTAAGTGCCATCAACAACACTTGTGTGTAGGATAATCTTGGTGTTCAGGTCCCTGTAAGTGCCATCAACAACACTTGTGTGTAGGATAATCTTGGCGTTCAGGTCCCTGTAAGTGCCATCAACAACACTTGTGTGTAGGATAATCTTGGCGTTCAGGTCCCTGTAAGTGCCATCAACAACACTTGTGTGTAGGATAATCTTGGTGTTCAGGTCCCTGTAAGTGCCATCAACAACACTTGTGTGTAGGATAATCTTGGCGCGTTCAGTGTCAACAACCTGTAAGTGTCCCCATCAACAACACTTGTGTGTAGGATAATCTTGGTGTTCAGGTCCCTGCAAGTGCCACCAACAACACTTGTGTGTAGGATAATCTTGGTGTTCAGGTCCCTGCAAGTGCCACCAACAACACTTGTGTGTAGGATAATCTTGGTGTTCAGGTCCCTGCAAGTGCCACCAACAACACTTGTGTGTATCTTGGCGATAATCTTGTGTAGGATAATCTTGGGGTTCAGGTCCCTGCAAGTGCCACCAACAACACTTGTTACAGAGTATCATGCAGATGCCAACATCGGCGTCATTGGATGTTGTTTTCTTTTTGAGTAAGCACTTTATTGTGATGGATTTGGAAAAGTTATTGTTTGTGACGTTGACAAGTACAACTATGTATCTTCTCGTGTTGGAATCTTGTCTGGCATTATGAAACATCTTGTCTGCGCTTCTCCTGCAGTCAGTGATGCAGTGTTGTGAACACTAAAGTTTTATAAAGGTTTTTATTAATATGGTCGTATTATTCTTCTTGGACTGAAGGTGATGAACACATCACGTGTGTACTGTTGCCAAGAAATCAATGATAACTTTGTTTTGTTTTGTTGTGGTGGATGAGGCAGGTAGCGCAGTACATCATATTAGTGGGTTTGCAGCATACCTTAAGACGTCTTAAAATATTAGTAATGATGCCATCGACATAGCCAAGTTACCTCCTGGTGATGTGATTTTTTTTAACCTCTCGTTCTGCAAGTGCTTCATGTACATGTTGGACATGACTGCTCAGTTGATGGCCATGGCCGTCAGCTGAACACTTATTTCTGTCCTGAGAACAACTAGAGACCTTGTCACAATATCCAGCAAGTGACAAGTCATTGTGACCATGGATAAGAAGAACTATATAAACTAGTTCTTACACTAATCGCTGAACACGTGGTGATAATAATTTTCCATTAAGGTGAGAGAGTCCACATTGTATCAGAGTAGCCAGTCGCTCGTACAAGAGAGGCTCCTCAGGGAGATAACCTGCTACCTCACCAAAAAGAAAAAAGAGTAACTTTTTGGTTTGTAAACTATGAAGCAGTTTAACCTGATTGCGCACAAATTTTGTCACAGAAAAATTTCTGAACTTATACTGTTGACTTGTTTATGAGCAACAGAAATCTTCGAATCTGGAGAAAATCTTGATCATTAGCGAGGTGAAGGTGATATCAGAACCAGACAAAGACATCCACCGTAAAACTTTATGCTGATTAAAACCTACTGAATAACTGTGGCTCTAACATAAGTATTACTCGGCTGTGAATCATTGAAATTAAATACCAAGTTTCAGTGAGCCAAGTATATGTTCAAAACAATAAATTTACAAAGTAGTAACTCACCCTAAACTTGACAGCCTTAGTGATGCTGGGACGGCAGGTGAGGAGAGGACCATAACAACATCCACCACACTGCTCCAGCCTGACACAGGTGGGGAAGAACATTGTACCGCCCTCAGCTGGCAGCTCCAGAGGAACAGTCGTCAGCTCAGGCTTACAAGTGGCCATTGTCGCCATCTCTGGCACATCTGATGGTGTACAAGTGTGATCAAGTAATGGTGATAGTTGAGGTAAGTGTGCGTGCATGTGAGGAGTGTGTGCGAAGTAGGTGAATGTGTGTGTGTGTGTGTGTGTGTGTGTGTGTGTGTGTGTGTGTGTGTGTGTGTGTGTGTGTGTGTGTGTGTGTGTGTGTGCGTGTGTGTGTGTGTGTGTGTGTGTGTGTGTGTGTGTGTGTGTGTGTGTGTGTGTGTGTGTGTGTGTGTGTGTGTGTGTGTGTGTGTGTGTGTGTGTGTGTGTGTATGTGTGTGTGTGTGTGCGTGTGTGTGTGTGTACTCACCTAGTTGTACTCACCTAGTTGAGGTTGCAGGGGTCGAGTCCAAGCTCCTGGCCCCGCCTCTTCACTGGTCGCTACTAGGTCACTCTCCCTGAACCTTGAGTTTTATCGTACCTCTGCTTAAATGTATGGATCCTGCCTCCACTACATCGCTTCCCAAACTATTCCACTTCCTGACTACTCTGTGGCTGAAGAAATATTTCCTAACATCTCTGTGATTCATCTGTGTCTTCAACTTCCAACTGTGTCCCCTTGTTACTGTGTCCAATCTCTGGAACATCCTGTCTTTGTCCACCTTGTCAATCCCTCTCAGTATTTTGTATGTCGTTATCATGTCCCTCCTATCTCTCCTGTCCTCCAGTGTCGTCAGGTTGATTTTCCTTAACCTCTCCTCGTAGGACATACCTCTTAGCTCCGGGACTAGTCTTGTTGCAAACCTTAGCACTTTCTCTAGTTTCTTTACGTGCTTGGCTAGGTGTGGGTTCCAAACTGGTGCCGCATACTCCAATATGGGCCTAACGTACACGGTGTACAGGGTCCTGAACGATTCCTTATTAAGATGTCGGAATGCTGTTCTGAGGTTTGCTAGGCGCCCATATGCTGCAGCAGTTATATGGTTGATGTGCGCTTC
>NC_091327.1:5487824-5505352 GCF_038502225.1 Cherax quadricarinatus
ATAGTCTCTGATGTGGGACCCTGTCAAAAGCCTTACTGAAGTCCATATACACAATATCATATTCATTACCATGATCTACCTCCTCAAATACCTTAGTGAAAAAAGTTAATAAATTCGTAAGGCAGGAACGCCCCTTTGTAAAACCATGCTGAGATTCGTTGATTAATTTATGCTTTTCAAGGTGGCTACGAACTGCCTCGGCAATTATTGATTCCATAAATTTTCCCACTATGGAGGTTAGGCTTATTGGTCTATAGTTCGAAGCTAAGGACCTGTCACCTGTTTTGAAAATAGGTATCACATTTGCCATTTTCCACTTATCTGGCACCATGCCAGTTTGTAGTGATATGTTGAAAAGATTAGCCAAAGGTGTGCTAAGCTCCTCTTTACATTCCTTTAGAACCCTTGCATACAGTTCATCAGGGCCTGGGGATTTGTTAGGTTTTAATTTATCTATTTGCCTAAGGACCATGTCACTTGTGACCCTAATAGTGCACAGTTTATTATCGTCCTGTTCTACATAATTTATCATTACTGGAATATCGCTGGTATCCTCCTGTGTAAAAACTGAGAGGAAGTATGTGTTAAAAATTCTACACATTTCCTTATCACTGTCAGTGAGCTGACCCGAGGAACTTTTGAGTGGGCCTATCTTGTCCCTGATCTTACTTCTGTATACCTGAAAGAATCCTTTTGGGTTAGTCTTCGATTCTCTTGCAACTTTAACCTCATAATCTCTTTTTGCTTTTCTAATTCCCTTTTTTATTTCTCTCTTTAACTGAATATATCGATTTCTCAATTGCCCCTCTCCTCTTTTGATTTGCCTATATATGCCTCTCTTTTGACCAATCAGATATTTTAATCTATTGTTCATCCATTTGGGATCATTTTTGTTTGATCTGATTTCCCTATTTGGAACATAATTTGACTGAGCAGCTAGAACTATGCCCTGGAAAGCATCATATCGGCAACCATCACCACCTACCTGACCCTTAGTCAGGTCATTCCAGTTCAGCCCACCTAAGTAATTTTTCAGTCCTATGAAATCAGCCAAGCGAAAGTCAGGGACGGAGACTTGATTGCCATTATTAGGGGAATTCCATGATATATTAAAACTGAGTGATTTGTGATCACTTTCCCCAAGCTCATCATTAACCTCAAGATTATTAATTAGTGTTTCCCTACTGGCAAGAACCAAGTCAAGGAGGTTATTTCCCCTAGTTGGCTCTGTCACAAACTGTTTTAAAAAACAATCCTGGATCGTATCAAGAAAGTCACCTGACTCTAAATTTCCTGTCAAATTGCTCCAGTCAATCTGTCTATAGTTGAAATCTCCCATTAGCACAACATTTTCGTATGTAGATGCCTTACGAATTTCGTCCCATAGAAGTTTACTGCACTCCCTATCAAGATTTGGGGCCCTGTAAATCACACCCAAAATTAGTTTTTCTCGGCCCTCGAGAAGCTGTAACCAAACAGATTCAGTGGCTGACGCTTCTAATTTAATATCTTGTCTAACACAACAATTTAAATTGTCTCTGACATACATCGCTACTCCACCACCTTTCCTGTTGACCCTGTCAGTGTGGAATAATTTATAGCCTTGTATGTGACATTCAGAGGGCATCTCTCTATCTTTCAGATTGAGCCAGGTCTCTGTTATAGCAATAATATCTATGTTTCCTGCACTTGCAATTAATCTTAGCTCATCTATCTTATTTCTTACACTCCTGCTATTAGTATAGTAAACCTTAAGGGAGCTAGTCCCTTGCTGCCCTCTGCTGTCCCCCTTTGTTTGCTGACCTGATCTATTGTCTTTATTTATAACTTCATGCTGAATGCCTTTTATACATTTACTGTTTCCAACCCAAGTGTTGCAACCTGCTTGTTTCCCACACACACCCATACCTCTATCTTCCATCAGTTTAAAATCATAGGCATTTCACCAATGGCCTTCTCAATCGAGTCTGCAAGTGCTACCACCCCAGCCCCAGAGAGATGTACCCCATCCCTTGCATACATATCATGTTTGCCATAAAAGTTGTTCCAGTTGTCAATGAATGGGATTGCAAGTTCCTTGCAGTATCTGTCTAGCCAGCAATTTACACCAATTGCCCTAGACAACCATTCATTTCCTACTCCCCTTCTAGGCAAGATGCTACATATGATTGGGATCCCTCCCTTAGACTTAATGAAATCTATAGCTGACCTGTACTTATCTAGCAGCTCTTCTCTCCTACCCTTCCCAATATCATTTCCACCAGCACTGAGACAGATAATGGGCTTGCTCCCATTACCTGACATGATATTATCCAGCCTGTTGACAATGTCCCCAACACCAGCTCCAGGGAAGCACACTCTATCTCTCATCTTCTTATTCCTATTACAAAAAGCAAGGTCAATGTATCTTACCTGAGAGTCACCAACCACAAGAATGCGCTTACCTTCATTAGCAGGGGCAGTAGTACCCTTACCTTCACTGGCCACTGAAGTACATTCATCCTGGAGAACAGAGAAGCGATTTCCTACCTTCAGATCTTCACTCTTAACTTTCCTTACTCTGATGCGCCTCCCATTACTGTGAACAACTCGCCACTTGTAGCAGGTGCTGGGCTGCACCTCACTGCTGGTAGCCGTTGCTGCCTCCCCAACTACAGCCTCCTCACAGCGAGAGACAGACTGCACCTCGCTGCTAGAAGCCTCATTCCCCACAACTCCAGCCACCTCACACTCGCTCCCAGACCCATTGAGGTGGACCTTCAGCCTCCTAATCTCCTCCTGGAGAAGCAAGACCTCCTCCTTCAACTCTCCAACCTCAATTTTTAAAACACTGCAGAAGCAAGCCATGCTTTGTAACCGTCCCAAAACCATGCTTTGTAACCGTCCGTCATCTCGTTTACTGACTTTCCTGCCAGTTCTCTGTCTCTCTGAACCCCGTGCAGCAAATTCTTCATGCCTATGTAGTCCTCTTTTACTTTGGCTTCATTCGTCTTACCATTCCTGCTTCCCTCTCCACTTGTAACTATACAATGTATTCGAAGCTCAGAACCATGTGATCACTGGCCCTGAGGGGTTTTTCATACGTCATGTCCTCAATATCTGCACTACTCAAGGTGAATACTAGGTCCGGTCTCGCTGGTTCATCCTCTCCTCTCTCTCTGGTAGTGTCCCTTACGTGTTGGTACATAAGGTTATCCAGTACCGCCTCAATCATCTTAGCCCACCACGTTTCTGGGCCCCCATGTGGCTCCAGGTTTTCCCAGTCAGTTTCTTTGTGATTGAAGTCACCCATAATCATTAACTTTGCCCTGCTTGCATGAGCCCTTCTGGTCGCTTCAGCCACTCTGTTGACAATTGCTCTGTTACACACATCATTTTCTTGCCTTGGCCTCCTGCTATTCTTTGGTGGGTTATACATCACTGCAGTTACCACCTTGGAACCTCCAGACTGAAGCACTCCAATTATGTTGTCTCTTGCTTCTCCTCTGTCTTCTCTCCAGCTCCTCAAAATCCCATTGGTTGTTGATGAGCAGTGTCATTCCTCCACCCCCTCTGTTCCCTCTGTCTTTCCTCATGATCTGATATCCCTTTGGAAAGATGGCATCTATTATTATTCCTGTGAGCTTGGTTTCTGTGAGAACTATGATGTCCGGTGATGCCTCTTTGACTCTCTCGTGCCACTTCTCCCACTTATTCGTTATTTCATCAGCATTAGTGTACCATACCTTCAGTTTCCTCTTCAACACTGTGTTCTGGGGGTCTGTGAGGGTAGGGACCTGGCAGTGTACTGCGGGGTTCTACAGCATAGTGTGGGGTGGGGGCTGTAGGTGTAGGATTGTGATTTGTGTTGGAATAGCGTGTTTGGTCTTGGGGTTCTGGGGATGGTTCTGTGTGTGCTTGTGCTGTTGCTCTGCCCTGCTCTGGTTGTCTTCTGCTGATTCTGTCCTTGTCTCTCTTCCTAGCCCCTTTCGCTTCTGTGTTCTCTCACTCAGCTGCTGTCTTCTGTTTTTGTTCTGTCTTGGTCCATGCTCCATTGTCCATGGTTTCTTTTGCAAGATCCTATATTAAAAAACCAGCCTGACAAGCTGATTTCTTCCCTTCAAGTATCCCCCTTTTCTGAAAATTTACTATCTCAGTCATGTCCTCCTCGCCTATTTCTTCGATGATGTCTTTCACTGTGCGTCCTCCCCTCGCTCTCCTGAAGCCCATGAATAACCACTGACTTCACCATCTCCTCCCATTGCATTTCCCTCTGTGTCTCTGGGTTCCATTTGTACATGGCCATTGTCTCTCTTATTTTTTCCTGTAGCTCTTGGTGGCATGAGGGCCAGAGGGAGATAGGGTAGAAGGGAGGGAGGGAGAGAGGAAGGAAAACGAGAGGTTAATGGGGGGAAGGAGAAGAGAAAAGGGAAAGGGGAAAGAGAGAGAGAGAAAGAGAAAGAGAGAAAGAGAGAAAGAGAGAGAGATGGAGGGATGTGGTGGCCTTACTGTTATGTACAAGGCCAATATTGTCAAAGTACCACACTTGGATCCACTTCGAGGACAGCGTAAAGCAAGCTTCTGTGCCACAAGACGGGCAGAAAGCAGCAACTTCACCCTGGCTGTAACCTTCTTCAGAACATCACTTCATCTGAGATCATTTATCCCCAGGATCACTCGAGTATGGAACACATTCGTACAGTATTATGATGTCAACGACATAAAGTCAGTTGATCAAATGAAAATGCTGGCCCACAGATGGCTGCAACTTCATCCTGTTCCCTACTTGTATGTTTCATAACAATAAAAATGATTTCAAATGAGCTGATGTAGGTAACAGCTCTTATCTTGTCAGTAAAGTTAGGAATCCTTAATATGTTAATAGCATGTCAATAAAGTTCGTGATAATTAACCTAACCTTGTCAATCCCTGTGTAAAGAAAAAGAGAGACAGATGAAGAGAGAGAGAGAGAGAGAGAGAGAGAGAGGTTGGTGAGGAAAAAAACTGTTCAGTGACCTAGTACTACCTACAACACATTAGTACAAGTAAGCCAACTCCTCCATAGAAGTGAAAATCAGTGACAATTAAGAGTGTTTTGATGAACAGTGTGGTGAGAGTGAGGGGACAGTGGAAGGCCTAGGAGTGATGTCTCTATTGCCTTCACAGCGAGCATCCAATATTATACCCCCTTTGTGCTATGTGGAAATTTATTCGGTCCTTAAAGTTCCAAAGGGCAGATACGCCATACAAAGATCCCATCAGGCCGTTTATGGAACGGCTGAGTTGGGTGGCCCTTAAACCCACCCAAAACACACACACACAACCGGATTGGCGAAGGTGGTTGGATGGTACGTCTTAATTGATAGATTTACCCTTCAGGGAAGAAGTAGGTAGTTTATACTGTTAGTACACTAATATTGAGGCAATTGTAGATAATAATAATGTAGACCTAAGACCTTAACATAGGTAGAAATAGGCCGATAATGTAGGCAAACACTAGGTTATGGTAGCCAGTGAGAACTGGCAGCCCAAGTTTGAATACTGGAGCACAGGTTTGTGACCACAGTGCCCTTTCTTCTAAGACTAGACACCATCTGAGCAAGTGCCGTGATCAGCAGGCGGTGCCCCCACGTGTCTTCACATACTAGACCTGGGGAAATCTGGTGGAGGCACCTCGACGTACTGTAGATGACCTCCTCCATCAGGCCCATACAGTAAGACGAGACCTCCCTTTTTCTGTAAGGTTCTGGCCAGTGTCTGGGAAAAATTGCGAGTGAGTTGAGCTGTAGGGCCCTTTGTGCAGCTGGCAGTTCATGACCAGTACGTACCGGCGTCTCTTGTGAGCCTAGAAGCTAGTGTCACTCTCTGCATAGTTAGTCTGGGGGATTCACACCCCCTTGGAAACAAATTTCTGAGGTGCAGGCAGGTCACTAATATCGACTGAATATTGCAGGAATTAAGGCTCCAGGTTGCACGTGGTTCTGAGGGGAAGTCCACAGGGACTATAGCTTAGGGAGGTTGAAGACCGGGACAAATTCTCCAACACCAAGTAAGTTAGTCCTTTATACGTGCATGCAGGCGAGATTTCTTGCAACATCAGTCATTTATGAAAATCTGTCCTATAAGCCACTTGTGAGGCTGAGGTACCGACCTCAGGGCTCGGTGTCAATAGAGCTTACCAGGGTAGACAACTCACATGGAGGCAGTCCAGACAAATTTTCACATGCTATGTACTAACAGCTGGGTGCTTTATAGCAACGTGATTTGTACAATGCAACAGAGCGATTTGTGTAACATCTTCCTGTAGTGAAAACGTGGATAATATAAACAGTGTTCATTAAGTGATAGTGAGAAGGCAACACGTCCAGCTTGCCTGCCCACTGCCTGCCCTCACCCTCCCTCACTGCCCACCCCACTATAAACACACCCACGATACCACCACCCACCCTCTCTCTCCTGTGAACTTCATTGTAAACCTACAACGCCTCTTTTGTGATGACTTCACATCGCAAAATAGCATGAATATATTCGCTATCTGGCTATTGTCTCAGTAGTTACTGCAGTGTTTGTGGGTATACTACAAGGGACAAAATACTTCTTAGATGTAAGGAGCCTACTTGTTCCAACTACTGCCACACAGATTGCATTCCAGAAGAAGAATTCTGTTGCAGTCAGGTTGAAAATCTCAGAAAATTGAAGGATATCCATACTCCTGTGGTATATTTGGATACAAACCTGGTACTACAGGAAGAAGGTTCAGAAGTACCTCAGGGACTCCTGTCCAAAGATCAAGACTGTCCTCATCGGCTGTGTTGTAAAGTTGTAGCTAAGATAATCCATCACAGGGAAGCACTTCATGAGCTCCTCAAATCATTAGATAATCTTCAAGCAATTGTAGAAGGTCAGTGCAAGCCTACATCAAGTGACGTAAGCTGCTCAGCTGATGGTGACACTATTGACAAGGACTGGAAGTCACACACTGAGCTCAACTCAGGGGTAAATACTGGTGGAATTCTGTCATTGCTAAGGCCCCACAGATTGACAGAGCTCAAAACACTACCTTTGGGAATTCTAACACAATTTCTCTCACCACCACAGAGGGAACAGATCCTCTTTCCATCAACGAAGGAAGCCTTGGATCTGTTAATTCTCCTACACCTGACACCTCTGCTTCAGCACCTGCCAGTACACTAGACAGTACACATACCATCTCTGATCCTACACCTGTCATCACACCTGCCGACACTACTCCAACATCTGGCAGCAGTGCTTCATCGGCAAGTTCTGAGTCAGGATTTTCTCCACCAGAGATTGGTACAGTTAACAATCAGGGCACTATCACTGCACCTCAACACCTACTGTGCCGAAGTACGAACAGTAGGGACACATCTGTCAGAACTGCACAGGGGCATGGTAGAGGATGTGGCAGAGGACGTGGAGGAGGAAGACATCTACAGTCGTCTCACCTTACACCAACACAGTCCCAGTGGCAGAACCTGCGGACAAATCAGCAAAACATAGGAGGTGCAACAAACAATAGTCCACCCTCCCAGGCATCCAGGCAGTGCTCTCACTGTAACCGGAAGGGTCACACCACTAACAACTGCCTGCGAGATACCAGGTGCAGTTACTGCCACAAGAAAGGACATCAGGGGATAAAAGAAACTTGACAGACAGGACCACCTGTTTAGAGACCTGTTCTTGGAATAAACCAGCAGGATTTCTGAGTTGGTGAACACACACGTCACCCACTCACCTACTCCTATTTCAGCCAAGCAGGTGGTATTGTGCCTTATACAAGACCACAAACCTACATCCCTGCAGCTGCCTCAGTACCCTACCTCTCTCAAGGGCAGGCACCTTACAAGCCTTACACACCCACCACCTCAAGCTGACCACATCATGAGGAGCAAGTCTATCAGCATCCTGTTGGCCAACATTAGAGGTTTCATTACTAATGTTGCAGAGCTCACACACAGTTTTGTGAACACTCGACGTCCCGACATGATAGCTGTTGTTGAAAAAATTTTTGGATGACAGGACTCCAGAAAATTTTGCAAAAATTGTTGGCTACTCCTCATGGATGAGAAGAGACCGGCAAGGGCAAGGAGGAGGTGTTGCTGTGTGCTTCCCTAAAAGTGTACATGCCCAGCACATTGATGTTGCCACCCCTACTCATCTTGAAATGATGTTCTTCAAGCTATGCATAAAAACTAGTACCTCTGTACTAGCATGTGCAATGTACAGACCTCATTGGCAACATGCAGACCCCATCAACTTCCTAATGGAAAATGTGGACTCCCTTCTGCTACAGCACAACTGTCAACATGTCATAATTGTTGGTGACTTCAACGAACACTTTATGCAGAAGGACTTTTATGACCTTGCAGTATCTGACATGAAAAACTTTGTTGATTTCCCTCCTTACATCTCTGGTTCCTCCCTTGACCCAGTAGTGAGTGATCTAGCAGAAGGTATAGTCACTTGTCAACCCCTCGGCTACTTTGGATCATCTGACCACAAGGCTAATTTTACGACACTTAAGATCCCAGCAGAATGAGGTGAGGAGTCCACACGCACAACCTGGCTATGGAAAAGAGGTAACTGGCCAGCCCTTTGCTCTGAGCTCGCCACCACCGATTGGAATGCTCTTCTTCAAGGGGATGTAGGCATTCCCCTGAGCTCTGGAACTAGCCTTGTTGCAAGCTTTTGCACTTTCTCTAATTTCTCGATACGCTTGATCAGGTGTGGGTTCCAAACTGGTGCTGCATACTAAACTATGGACCTGACGTACACGGTGTACAGAGTATTGAATGATTCCTTAATGAGGTATCGGAACGCTATTTTCAGGTTTGCCAGGCGCCCATATGCTGCAGCAGTTATCTGGTGGATGTGCGCTTCCGGAGACGTGCTCGGTATTATACTCACTCTTTCTCCTTGAGTGAGTTTTACAGTCTTTGGCCTCCTAGCCTATACTCTGTCTGCGGTCTTCTTTGCCCTTCCTCGATCTTCATGACTTTGCATTTGGCAGGGTTAAATTCGAGGAGCCATTTGCAGCACCACGCATCCAGCCTGTCCAGGTCTCTTTGTAGTCCTGCCTGATCCTCATTTGATTTAATTCTCCTCATTAACTTCACATCATCTGCGAACAGGGACACTTCTAAGTCTATCCCTTCCATCATGTCATTCACATACACTAAAAATAGCACTCGTCATAGGACTGACCCTTGTGGGACCCTGCTTGTCACAGGTGCCTACTGTGATACCTCATTACGTACCACGACTCGTTGTTGCCTCCCCGTCTGGTATTCTCTGATCCATTGCAGTGCCCTTCCTGTTATACGTGCTTGATCCTCTAGCTTCTACACTAATGTCTTGTGAGGAACTGTGTCCAAGAAAATGCAATCAACCCATCCCTCTCTCTCGTGTCTTACTTCTGTTACCTTGTGTGTGTGTGTGTGGGTTTGTGTGTGTGTGTGTGTGTGTGTGTGTGTGTGTGTGTGTGTGTGTGTGTGTGTGTGTGTGTGTGTGTGTGTGTGTGTGTGTGTGTGTGTGTGTGTGTGTGTGTGTGTGTGTGTGTGTATGTTGGTGTGTGTGTGTGCGTGTGTGTGTGTGTGTGTATGTGTATATTTGTGTGTGTGTGTGTGTATATATATATATTGGTGTGTGTGTGTGTGTGTACTCACCTAGTTGAGGTTGCAGGGGTCGAGTCCAAGCTCCTGGCCCCGCCTCTTCACTGGTCTTCACTGTGTGTGTGTGTATGTGTGTGTGTATGTTGGTGTGTGTGTGTGTGTGTGTGTGTGTGTGTGTGTGTGTGTGTGTGTGAGTGTGTGAGTGTGTGTGTGTGTGTGTGTGTGTGTGTGTGTGTGTGTGTGTGTGTGTGTGTGTGTGTGTGTGTGTGTGTGTGTGTGTGCGTGTATGTGTGTGTGTGTCCAGTTGCATGACGTTTCGCGATATCATACGTGGGTCTGTGTGAGAAACGTGCCTTCTGAGGCCAATGAAGTTGATATACGTAATGCTTTTGAACGTTATGGGACGATCCACCTGGCCACCATGGGTAGGTGGTCTGACGGCCTCTATGCTGGTCTTCAGGAGGGGTCATACACTTTGAAAATGTCCCTGTGCCAGCCGATTCCTTCGTACATACACCTGGAGGATTTTCGAACCCAGATGTGCGTTATGTATCCTGGACAGAGAAGAACTTGCCGCCTCTGTGGCACTTTGGATCACATGGAGGCTCAAAGTGTTCAGCGCCAGCCGCCCTCTGGGTGTAGTCGTCGCCCGGACGTCGAGGTGCCCCGCCAGGCTCCGGAAGAAGAGGTTGTGGTGGACTCGCCGCGTCCAACATCGTGGAGTTCTGAGGTCGATCGAGCCATGCTACTAGAGTCATCTTGTGTGACTCTACCTGGGACTGCCTCCCTTGATTAGGTGGAACATGTGAGCAGTGAGATGCCTGTAGCTAGAGAGGCAAGTGACATCGAGGTCACTATTGTATCTGCTTTGAACAATCTTTTAGCATCGCATGAGACTGATTCTGTGCCATGTGTGCCTTTGCTGAAGTGTTCAGATGAGGTGAGATTAAGTTTAGATGATGCTGATAAGATAGCTGAAGTGAGAGTTTTGGAGAGTCAGAGAGTTCATACTGTTGAGGCTGAAATACACAAGGAAAACACTCCAGGTACAGACATGTCTGAAGATGCTGTTTCTAGGAAGTGTGCGGCTACCCTGTCCGACTCCGATGATGTCTTGACCCCTGGACAACGTTCAGGGAAAAAGACGTGGTCGGAAATCACGGGTGGGGGGTTGTGCAGTTCCAGGATGGCATGTAATATCATGGGGATTGCCAAAGGTGAGGGGAGTGCCTTGGGTGCTTGCCGATGCAAAGAGTAAAAGGGAGTGGTGGCCCCTAGAGGTAAGCCACCTTTAGCACAGTTAGGTGTGTAACTATTAATGTTAATGGTTTGAAATCTGTCAAAAAGTGTGTGCAAGTGCGTGAGTGGTTGAATCATTTTGCTGTGGATGTGTGTTTTTTGCAAGAGCATAACCATAAAGTAGGAAGTTTGTTTGAGATGGATGGTTATGACATTTACGTGACCCACTCAAGATGTCTGAAAGGTGGAGTGGCTGTGTTGAAAAAAACAACCAGCCCATTTATGTTAAGACATTGGGAGGAGGGGAGGGGAGGGGAGGGGAGGGTGGTGCGATTAGTGGGGGACTGGGGTAGTAGGAGGGTAGGTTTTGTAGGGGTATATGGGCCAGCTGAACATGATGTTCATACTAAAAATACTTTTGTTTGAGATGTCTTAGTGTATTATTTGAGGTCCCTGCCAGAAATTACAGTGGTCGGTGGAGATTGGAACTGTGTGGTGCACCATAAAGATGTTGAACCGAGAGGGGCGGGTTTTTGTTTGCTTATTTTGGGTGATTTATTGTCTGGGCTGGGACTGGTGGATGTAGGTGGAAGACATGAATTGGGGATTGAGCTTACTTTCGTGCGTAGAGGTTATGTGGCGCATTTAGATAGGTTGTATGCGTCTCGCTGGGTGGTCGTAATAAAGGTGTGTGTGTTGAATGTCTTTTTCTCTGACCACCGTGAAGTTTTTATGGAGCTAGACTGGGTGGGTCTCCCAAATCGTTTTAAAGGATACTGGAAGTTGAACACGAGGCTGCTAAAGAGTGCAGATGATAGGGCACTATTCACGGACCTATGGGCATCTATGGGAGTAGACTCCCGGGTGAGGTGGGATTTAGTGCGACGGTGGGACGAGATAGTGAAGCCTCATGTTAGGGATTTTTATGTGCATCAGGGTAAGGAGGCCAATCACTTGGAGTATGTTTTCATGGGGTACCTGGAGGGTCATCTACGGCAATGTTATGAGCATGGAGAGGCGTCTGGGGTTTACCCAGTGGATGAGATTGATGCTCTTAAAGAACAAATTCAGGTATTGAAAAATAAGGTTTTCGATGGGGCACGCATTTCAGGTGGGGTGGAGGAGGCTTTGTGGGGTAATAAGCCGTCTGCTTGTGTCTTAAGAAGTCAGACACAAAGGCGAAAGGCGACTGAAATTTTAGTGGTGCAGGATGAAGTTGACGGGTATTGTGCGGGACAGGTTTTTAACAACAAGTTTTTATGTTGATACATGGAGTAAGCTCCAAATGCAAAGTAAAGGTGTGAGTGAGCATGCAATTCAGGAACTGGGGAGGGGAGTATGATGCGAGTTAAATAATCATGATCGCCTTCTCATGGGTGGGCCTATATCTGAGGCAGAGGTTTGGGAGACGCTACAAGGAGTGAGTAAGGGGAAGGCGCCAGGCATTGATGGCATCCCTTGTGAATTTTATATCCAACATTGGGAGGTAATTCAGGATTTTATGGTTCGTTTACTCAATGTGATGAAGGAGGGTGGGGTGTTAGGTCTGTCTCAGCATACAGCAGTGTTGATGTTAGGAAATGTGACGTGCCATTAGTGATTAAGGACTATTGTCCCATATCGTTGATGTGCAGTGACTATAAGCTATATGCAAAAATTTTGATGAATAGGATGAAGAAAGTGTTTGATAAGGTGATCCATAAGGGTCAGTTTGGTGTACCAGGTATGATGGTCATGGGAATATCAAGGAGTTTGTTGAGGATTGTGGGGAGAGGGGTGGGGGTGGTGTTTTGGCTTTAGACTGGAGAGCCGCTTTTGATAGTGTGGAAAGGGAGGTCCTGTTGAAGTTTATGAGATGGAAGGGATTTGGAAATGAGGTTGTCATGTGTGCCCATTCGTTGTACAATGGGGCGGGTTTTAAAGTACAAGTTAATGGGAAGTTGGGTGTTTTCATACAGTTGAGCAGGGGCATCCATCAGGGATGCTCCATGTCTCAAATATTTTTTGCATGTCTGCAAGGCCCTTTTTACTGGGCTGTTTGTGGACGGGGAGTAGATTCGTCTTGGGGTTTCAGCAGTGGTTGACCAGCCCTTGTGGGTTATGTGGATGATACTACTGTCCTATTGCACATGAGGGAACACTTGCGTATTGTTGGGAGACTTGTTGATGTATTTGGCAAGGCGATGGGGCTGTGTGTTAATAGAGAAAAATCGAAGATTATGGAGTTGGGGGAGTGGGGGGGATGCAGTGGGTGCAGAGGGGTGGACGGTAGTTGATAATCTCACTATATGTGGTGTTCATTATATGCATGAAGTAGACCAGACGAGGGCATGTAATTCAGGAAGGGTTGTACATAATGTCTTGGGGCGCTTAAATAGTCTATGGCAGCGACATTTAACCCTGCATCAGAGGGCGGTAGTCATTAATATCCTGCTTTACAGCAAAGTATGGCATGTTGCTGCGCTGTATCCTCCATTGTAGGGGGATGTCAAGCGTCTTTTGCATAGTTTATCGGTTTTTGTTCAGGTTGCAATTGGCTCACAAGAGTGGTGGTGGAGACACCAATGCACAGGGAGGGTTGGGTCTCTTTCCTCTAGAGGCTTGCATAATGATGTGTTATGTGAAGCATCGTTTTCTCCGGCTGGGTGGGATGCAAGGTGGTTTAACTGAAATGTATCAAGAACTGTGCAGGTGGTGGGGGAGAGGGATTTAATTAGGTGTGAGTCGAGGCTTCGCGTGTTATTGCACGTGAGGGAGGTGGGTGTGTTAAATTATGTACCTTGGAAAAGGCGGGTATGGGGAGAGTCGTGGCGCGAGTTGAGGGAATGTACCCCATGTATGCGTGGAGTGATAGTAAGTTTATATTCTTTTTATATGCTGTACTACATATTCTCAATATTTTCATTAGTAAATTTACTAAGGAGAAAAATAAAGAGCAGAACAAGAGTTCATAACTGTCATGTGCAATTAAGTTAAGCAAGTGAGGCGAAGGTACGACCTGTCAAGTTATCACCTGACCTCCAGACTTTTATAGAGCAGAACTCTGCACTTGGCTCAAGTGGTGACGTGTACTTGGCTCAGTGGTGACGTGTACTTGGCTCTGTGAAGACCTGCTTGTGTGCTCTCTGGGAGCACGCACTGAGTGTATTATTGTGGGTGGAGACTTCAACGCACATCACCCAATGCTGCACTCTCACTCAGCAACCAATGCTGCTGGCAGACATATAGCAATGCTCCTACACGATATTCCAGAGGTAAAGTTGCTAAACAATGGAGACCCCACACACCTGTTGGGTGGCTGCCTCGACCTTACCTTCGGGTCAAGACAACTCGCAGCAGGAGCCACATGGGAAACTCATCTTCACCTTATCAGTGACCACTTTGCAGTGATCACCACCTTCAACATCAACAGGCCTCCCACAGTTGTGCTGCCTCCTAGATGGAACGTAAAGAGGGCCAACTGGAAGGTGTTCCAGGATTATCTTCATAACTGGTGGTCCACATACACTCGCCGAAGACTGTGATACGGCTGAACAGGAGCTAATCACTGTTCTCATCCAGGCAGCAGAGTGTACAATTCCGAAGAAGTCCGCAGGACGCACTCACAAAAGAGACTGGTGGTTCTACAACGACGAGGTGCGGGAGCAGAACCACCGCATCAACTCTTTTAGGAAGCTATACAGGCGTAACCCTACGGCAGAGAACAGGAATACTCTGAGAGCCATTGTGCAGCATGCCCGCAGAATCTCTCTCAGAGTAAAAACTGAGAAATGGCTGGAGTGGTGCTCAACATTCGGGCATCACACCACCTTATCTGAGATATGGGGCAAGCTCAACATAGCAACTGGTAAGAGCAAGCCGAGGCCACCAGCACACCCGAACCCATCCCAGGAAGCAGAGAAACTAGTGGAGCTTTTCACTTCCAGGGGAGCCTCCACTCAGCTCCCACAGGACATCCGGAATATACAGACGGATCTTCTGCCACAGCGCCAGCTAACGATACAAGCTGCATGTGAGTCGGAAGATGTGACTGATGTAGACCTCACGGACTTGGAACTCCGACGTGCCATTAAGAACACAGGTGACACTGCCCCGGGCATCGATGGTGTGACGTACTCCATGATTGCACGGGCTGGGCAGAGTGGATGGGAGGCCATACTAGACGTCATTAACAAGTCGTGGAGGGCCAGGACACTCCCAGCAGCTTGGAAGAAAGCTACAATCGTACCAATTCCAAAGTCCAAGGACCCAGGCAGTATGAGACCCATATCGCTGACCAGCTGCTTAGCCAAGACTGCTGAGAGGATGGTGTTAAACCGCCTCCTATGGAAACTTGGACCCTCTCATCATCACATATTTGGCTTCACCAAAGGAGTGGGAACAGCAGAGTGCATAACCACTCTACTAAGCCAGATTGCTGATAGCAACAAAAAACCTAGTATCGTCGTTTACCTCGACCTTGAGAAGGCATTTGAGCTAGCCAGCCCCATAGCAATTCTGACAATACTAGCTCGGAAGGGAATCAAAGGACGCCTCCTGGCCTGGATAGAGTCCTACCTTAGGGGCAGGCAGGCCTGTGTCAGCTTTCAGGGACACTACTCTTCCTTTAAAACCCTGGAAAACGGTACGCCACAAGGAGGTGTGCTCAGTCCTACCCTGTTTAACATCCTTATGCAGGAACTTGTGAGCCTTCCCTTTCATAGTGGTACACAGCTCCTCAGCTATGCTGATGATCTTGCACTAGTAGTGAATGGGAAAGGCAATTTAGAACGACAGGCTCAGAGAGCTCTGGACCTAATTATGCAGTCTTGCAAGGAACTAGGCCTCAAGATCTCGGCCGAGAAATCTCTTGCAATGATGTTCAAGGGACCAGATCCTATGAATAGATTACGTATTCAGGATATAGAACTTGAGTGGACAGGCTCCTACCTGTACTTGGGAATCTACATTGATAAAAAGCTGACCTTTCAGAAACAGGCCGAGTATGTCAGGTCACGTGCTCTACTCAGACTCGACGCCATGAGAGCCATGACGAGGCACCGTGCAGGGGCAAGCAAAGATGTACTTCGCTTGTACTATATACAAGCTATACGCTCGCTCATTGACTACGGTGCACCGGCTTTAGCTCATCTCTTCCCGCAGAGCAGGCAAAGGGTGGAGGTCGTACAAAACCAGGCGATAAGAACTATGCTTGGTGCCCCCATCTGGACCAACACAGAGTAAGATACATAAACGCCTGCAAAGTGGCCACGATTCTGCACCGGCAGCAAGGTACCCCACTAAGGAGACGAATATTAACAACCATGTCACAAGATCCCACACTCTTCACGGACTACTCCTGGATTCGTTCGTTTTGTGCTGCTGGGCGGAAGCTGCTGCCTGTACAGCTGCTCTGTGAGAAGAGTTGTGACCTTCCTGTTGCTGGGTACCATCCACCACCTCCCTGGCGCCCAGATCCAGCCGATGTTTTCATCATGCAGCTACCCATCTCTAAGTGTCTCTGCAGTCAAGACACCCTCAGCAATCATGCTGAGACAAGCATGGCACTGGCAGAGGGAGGCACATGTGCAGTGTATTTCACAGATGGTTCTGTCGACCCTGACAGGAAGAGAGCAGCAGCTGGACTGTACCACAATGGTCACACACAAGGCTGGCGACTCCCTGACCACTGCACGATCCTTCAAGCTGAGCTGGTGGCGATTCAGCAGGCATTGTCACATGCCCTACGACATCGACTCCGACCTGTCATACATGTTGATTCCACCTCTGCAATCAATGCCCTCTCCCATCCTCAACCACAGGATAATGTTCACCTCATCACATCGATCCTGAGCATAATGACAGCCTTAGAAGTTCAGGGTAATAGATCGACATTGAACTGGATCCCCAGCCATGCTGGCATCCGGGGAAATGAGGCGGCAGATGATGCAGCCAAGGCAGCAACAGACTATCCACATGTTGATAAATTAGACACATGTGCAACTCTTGGGTATCTTTATTGAGGAAACGTTTCGCCACACAGTGGCTTCATCAGTCCATACAAAGGAGAATCTTGAAGAACAGGAGGAGAATGAGGTAATCAGTCCCTCAACCTTGAGTCGATGTGGTCAGTCCATCAATCTTGAATAGAATACGGCATACGTGCGGAGAAGGAGCTTTTAAACCGTTGGTTCTCTGAACCATTCATCTACAAACCTGTCAGACACTGCAACTTCTTGGGATCTTAATACTTGGGAATTCTTCGCTTGCCTAATTCTTGGGCACGACCTACTTCAACATTGAACAAATGTTACACGACCTATGACTGCTTCACCTCTCCTGCCAACGGTTTATAAGCTCCTTCTCAGCACGTATGCCGTATTCTATTCAAGATTGATGGACTGACCACATCGACTCAAGGTTGAGGGACTTATTACCTCATTCTCCTCCTGTTCTTCAAGATTCTCCTTTGTATGGACTGATGAAGCCACTGTGTGGCGAAACGTTTCCTCAATAAAGATACCCAAGAGTTGCACATGTGTCTAATTTATCAACATGTCGGTTCTCTGAACCATTCATCTACAAGACTATCCACATGTTGGGATTACTGTCCCAATCAGCCTACGACAGACCAAACTGGTGGCTGCCAGAGCCACGAAACTTATGGGGGAGGTCTTAGGTGATACCCCATCTCAACAG
>NC_091327.1:5505452-5510452 GCF_038502225.1 Cherax quadricarinatus
AAGGAAGATAGTAGAGCTTGGTAAGAAAATGGAGGAGCAGATAGCTGAAGAGTGCAGGAAGTGGGAAGTACAGGTCTTAGCAGCAGAAGCTAGGATACAGTGCTTAGAAGAGAAACTGCAAAGCCTGAAACAGATTAGAGAGATAAATGACAATTCAGATGTGACATCAGGAAATTCAAAGTCAGGCGCAGACAAGGGGATGGTAAGCAACAACGGAGACATGCCATACACGAAGGCCCTATCAGACCCACGTGGGGCCAGGGAAAAGACGATGAGCACACTGAGATCAAGCGACAGGTCTGAAGACAATGATGGAAATTCAAAGTCAGGCGCAGACAAGGGGATGGTAAGCAACAACGGAGACATGCTGTACACGAAGGCCCTATCAGACCCACGTGGGGCCAGGGAAAAGACGATGAGCACACTAAGATCAAGCGACAGGTCCGAAGACAATGAAGGTTTGTTATATGCAGAGATTCTAACAGCCAACTGCAGTAGCAAGGGACAGCTGGCCAGGAAAGACAGTCCACTGAGAATAGAAGTTTCAGATATGACAGGGACTGAAGGCAAGAACATGTCAATGGAAGGAAATAAAATGCCTCAGAGGAAGCAGATGGAGACTCAGTGGGAGGAGGAAAGGGCGAGGTCAGTCTTTGTGTACGGGCTCCAAGAAGCCAAGGGGGCCAACTTTGAAGAAATAAAACAGGAGGAGAAAAAAATGATTGAAGGCATCATGAAAACAATAGGGGAGGGCAATATGACCCAGGTGACAAATTTTCAGAGAATTGGGTGGTTTGCGAGTGGAAGGATACGGCCTGTCAGAGTAACTTTCAAGGAAGAATCAGTTCGAATCAGGATTCTGCAAGAGAAAGCAAGACTGAGGGACAAAGAGGGGTACCAGAGAGTATACCTCGACCGCGACAGAACACAAGAAGAAAGGACTACACTGAAAGAGAGGGTACAGAGATGCAAGGAGGAACGAGAAGCAATGAAAATGAGCAGGACCCAGACACAGGAGGAAGGGCAAACACACCCCACAGAATCTCCCACCAAAAGACCCCACCCGCAACATTCCCAACGCAACTGAGCAACCTATACTACAACCCACTCACTGTTCCCTCTGCCACCAACCCCCATATCACAAACCTCACCCCAACAGCTGTCCCTTATGGGCATTCTGACCCCACCCCCATCAACACATACCCCACCTACACCACAGCCCCATATAGGCCCCCACCAAGGCTCTCGCTCCCCCAACCCCAATATACTTGCATGACCACAATGATAGAAAAGAAACTAAAGGTTTGGTACACAAACGCGGATGGAATAACGAATAAACATGAGGAGTGGAATGAAAGAATCAGTGAAAAATCCCCAGACATCATAGCAGTCACAGAAACAAAACTCGCTGAGACAATAACAGACACAATCTTCTCAACAGGATATCAGATCCTGAGGAAAGATAGAAGGAGTAGAGGGGGAGGAGGGGTTGCACTGCTCATAAAACACCAATGGGGATTTGAGGAACTGGAAGGCATGGACATGATTGGAGAAAGAGACTACATTGTAGGTACAATTCAGTCCGGAGAACATAAAGTAGTCATTGGAGTGATGTATAACCCACCACAGAACTGCAGGAGGCCAAGAGAGGAGTACGAAGAAAACAACAGGGTGATGGTGGACACACTGGCTGAGGTGGCAAGAAGAGCTCACTCGAGCAGAGCAAAGTTACTGGTAATGGGCGATTTCAACCACAGGGAGATCGACTGGGAAAACCTGGAGCCACATGGGGGTCCCGAAACATGGAGAGCCAAGATGTTGGATGTGGTACTTGAAAACCTCATGCATCAACATGTCAGGGACACAACCAGAGAGAGAGGGGAGGATGAGCCAGCAAGACTGGATCTTGTGTTCACCCTGAGCAGTTCAGACATCGAGGACATCACTTACGAGAGGGCCCCTTGGAGCTAGCGATCATGTGGTTCTGAGTTTTGACTATATAGTAGAGTTACAAGTGGAGAAGGTAACAGGAACTGAAGGGGACAGGCCAAACTATAAAAGGGGGGACTACACAGGTATGAGAAACTTCCTGCAGGAGGTTCAGTGGGACAGAGAAATGGTAGGAAAATCAGTAAACGAGATGATGGAATATGTGGCAACAAAGTGCAAGGAGGCAGAGGAAAGTTTTGTTCCCAAGGGAAACAGAAATAATAGGAAGACCAAAACGAGTCCTTGGTTTACCCGAAGGTGTAGGGAGGCAAAAACTAAGTGCAACAGAGAATGGAAAAGGTACAGGAGGCATAGGACCCAGGAAAACAAGGAGATTAGTAGAAGAGCCAGAAACGAGTATGCGCAGATAAGGAGGGAGGCCCAGCGACAGTATGAAAACGACATAGCATCGAAAGTCAAATCTGACCCGAAACTGCTGTATAGCCACATTAGGAGGAAGACAACAGTCAAGGACCAGGTGATAAGGCTGAGGAAAGAAGGTGGAGAACTCACAAGAAACGATCAAGAGGTATGTGAGGAGCTCAACACGAGATTTAAGGAAGTATTTACAGTAGAGACAGGAAGGACTCTGGGGGGACAGACCAGATGGGGACACCAACAAGGAATACACCAACAAGTGTTGGACGACATACATACAGATGAGGAGGAGGTGAAGAAACTGCTAAGGGACATCGATACCTCAAAGGCAATGGGACCGGACAACATCTCTCCATGGGTCCTTAGAGAGGGAGCAGTTATGTTGTGCGTACCACTTACCACAATCTTCAACACATCCCTGGAAACTGGGCAACTACCTGAGGTATGGAAGACGGCAAATGTAGTTCCCATTTTCAAAAAAGAAGACAGAAAAGAGGCACTAAACTATAGACCTGTGTCATTGACGTGTATAGTATGCAAAATTATGGAGAAGATTATCAGGAGGAGAGTGGTGGAGCACCTGGAACGGAACAGGAGTATAAATGCCAACCAGCACGGATTCACGGAAGGCAAATCTTGTGTCACAAACCTTCTGGAGTTTTATGATAAAATAACAGAAGTAAGACAAGAGAGAGAGGGGTGGGTTGATTGCATCTTCTTGGACTGCAAGAAGGCTTTTGACACAGTTCCTCACAAGAGATTAGTGCAGAAGCTAGAGCATCAGGCGCATATAACAGGAAGGGCACTGCAATGGATCAGAGAATACCTGACAGGGAGGCAACAACGAGTCATGGTACGTAATGATGTATCACAGTGGGCACCTGTGACGAGTGGGGTCCCACAGGGGTCGGTCCTAGGACCAGTGCTATTTTTGGTATATGTGAACGACATGACGGAAGGGTTAGACTCAGAAGTGTCCCTGTTTGCAGATGATGTGAAGTTAATGAGGAGAATTAAATCTGATGAGGACCAGGCAGGACTTCAAAGAGACCTGGACAGACTGGACACCTGGTCCAGCAAATGGCTTCTCGAATTTAATCCTGCCAAATGCAAAGTCATGAAGATAGGGGAAGGGCACAGAAGACCACAGACAGAGTATAGGCTAGGTGGCCAAAGATTGCAAACCTCACTCAAGGAGAAAGATCTTGGGGTGAGTATAACACCGAGCATGTCTCCGGAAGCACACATCAATCAGATAACTGCTGCAGCATATGGGCGCCTGGCAAACCTGAGAACAGCATTCCGACACCTTAGTAAGGAATCATTCAAGACACTGTACACCGTGTATGTCAGGCCCATACTGGAGTATGCAGCACCTGTTTGGAACCCGCACTTGATAAAGCACGTCAAGAAACTAGAGAAAGTACAAAGGAATGCAACAAGGTTAGTTCCAGAGCTAAGGGGAATGTCCTATGAAGAAAGATTAAGGGAAATCGGCCTGACCACACTGGAGGACAGGAGGGTCAGGGGAGACATGATAACGACATATAAAATACTGCGTGGAATAGACAAGGTGGACAAGGACAGGATGTTCCAGGGAGGGGACACAGAAACAAGAGGCCACAATTGGAAGTTGAAGACACAAATGAGTCAGAGAGATAGTAGGAAGTATTTCTTCAGTCATAGAGTTGTAAGGCAGTGGAATAGCCTAGAAAATGACGTAGTGGAGGCAGGAACCATACACAGTTTTAAGACGAGGTTTGATAAAGCTCATGGAGCGGGGAGAGAGAGGGCCTAGTAGCAACCGGTGAAGAGGCGGGGCCAGGAGCTAGGACTCGACCCCTGCAACCACAAATAGGTGAGTACAAATAGGTGAGTACACACACACACACACACACACACACACACACACGTGTGACGTGACGTGTGACGTGACGTGTGACGTGACGTGAAGTTGATGAGAAGAATTCACTCGATCGAAGACCAGGCAGAACTACAAAGGGATCTGGACAGGCTGCAGACCTGGTCCAGCAACTGGCTCCTGGAGTTCAATCCCACCAAGTGCAAAGTCATGAGGATTGGGGAAGGGCAAAGAAGACCGCAGACGGAGTACAGTCTAGGGGTCAGAGACTACAAACCTCACTCAAGGAAAAAGATCTTGGGGTGAGTATAACACCAGGCACATCTCCTGAAGCGCACATCAACCAAATAACTGCTGCAGCATATGGGCGCCTGGCAAACCTCAGAACAGCATTCCGACATCTTAATAAGGAATCATTCAGGACCCTGTACACCGTGTACGTTAGGCCCATATTGGAGTATGCGGCAGCAGTTTGGAACCCACACCTAGCCAAGCACGTGAAGAAACTAGAGAAAGTGCAAAGGTTTGCAACGAGACAAGTCCCAGAGCTAAGAGGTATGTCCTACTAGGAGAGGTTAAGGGAAATCAACCTGACGACACTGGAGGACAGGAGAGATAGGGGGGACATGATAACGACATACAAAATACTGAGAGGAATTGACAAGGTGGACAAAGACAGGATGTTCCAGAGATTGGACACAGTAACAAGGGGACACAGTTGGAAGCTGAAGACACAGATGAATCACAGGGATGTTAGGAAGTATTTCTTCAG
>NC_091327.1:5512952-5537952 GCF_038502225.1 Cherax quadricarinatus
CACACACATACACTCCCCCCTCACCACCGACATCTCACTACCTCCCCTGATCCCTCCCCTCCCTCGATCACCCTCCCCTCCCCCGTTCACCCCAAACCCTCCCCACCCCTCCCCACTCAGCTCCCACATAGCCACAGTTCCTCCACTACTTCCCCCCCCCCCACACTCTGACACACACACTACTAACCTAACATACAGAACTACATAGGTTTCCCACTCTGAGGCAATCAGGATAAAACAAAAATGGGTTGCCAGAGAGCAACAAGAAAAACCAAGGGACACGAGGAGGAAAATGCAAAGGAAGATTGGGCAGCAGAGCTCATAAAAAGGGATCATGAATGGGAAAAGAAACTAGAAGAACTTAGCATGAGAATGGAAGAGAGGATAGTTATGGAAAGCAGGAAGTGGGAGGTGCATGTCAAAGCAGCAGAAGCTAGGATACAGAGTTTAGAAGAGGAATTGAAAAATCTGAAACAGCCTAAAGAACTAAAGAACATTTTGGGATTGACAACAGAGACTGCTACCTCAGCCACAAATAAGGGGACTGTAGGGAAAGAAGGGGCACAACTGCATGGAGATGCTCTATCAGAGGAGACTGTAGCAAATGAAAGAGCTAAGCTTCATGTGGAGGCCCTAACAGACAACAACAGAGCCCAAGGAAAGCCGAGAAGGGAAAATGACAGGCCACTGAGCCCAAGTACATTAGCCAGTGAAACTGATGAAAGGAAAGCTGCAGTGGAGGAAACCAAATTAAATGAGGGGATACACAGGGATATGCAGTGGGAGAATGAAAGGGTGAGGTCAGTCTTTGTGTATGGGCTCCAGGAAGTCGAAGGGGAAACATATGAAGCAAGAAAACAAGGGGAAAAAAAGCAATTGAAAGCATCATGAAAGCAATAGGAGAAGACGATATGACCCAGCTGGAAAATTTTCGGAGAATAGGGGGGTTTGTAAAAAAAAGAACCCGGCCAGTGAGAGTGACCTTCAAGGCAGAAGCGACTCAGACCAGGATCCTGCAGGAGAAAGCACGATTAAGGGACATGACGGCATACAGGAGGGTGTATCTCGACCGCGACAGAACACAAGAAGAAAGGAAGAAACTGAGAGAGATGGTACAAAGGCGAAAGGAGGAAAGAGAGGGGATGGAGAAGACAGACAGGAGATCCCAGACCCAGGAAGAAGATCAAATACAGCCTCCCTGACAACTTTCTATAGAAGCCTCCCAACCAGGTCAACCCCAGTGCAACCAAACACTCTAAATCAAAACACCCATGCCACATCCAATGCCCCCACCCACTACATTACAAACTTCACCCCCACAGCAACAACCCATAGTTCCTTACCAGGTCTCCCACTTCCCCAACCCCAATATACTTCCCAGACCACAGTCTTAGAAAAGAAGTTGAAGGTGTGGTATACAAATGCAGATGGAATAACAAACAAGTATGAGGAGTGGCACGAAAGAATCAAAGAGACATCCCCAGACATAATAGCACTCACAGAAACAAAACTCACCAGAATAATAACAGATTCAATCTTTCCATCCGGATATCAAATCTTCAGGAAAGACAGAGGGAGGAGAGGGGGAGGATGAGTTGCACTGCTCATTAAAAACCAGTGGGTTTGAGAAAATGAAAGGAATGGATGGCATGGGCGAAAGGGACTACTTAGTAGGAACAATCCAGTCTGAGGGACATAAGGTGATAATTGCAGTAATGTACAACCCACCACAGAACTGCAGGAGGCCAAGAGAAGAATACGATGAGAGCAACAGAGCAATGATCAACACACTAGCCGAGGTGGCCAGGAGAGCACACATGGGGGGAGCAAAGTTACTAGTTATGGGTGATTTCAATCACAAGGAGATTGACTGGGAAAACCTGGAGCCCCATGGGGGTCCCGAAACATGGAGAGCCAAGATGATGGATGTGGTACTGGAGAACCTCATGCATCAACATGTTAGAGACACTACCAGAGAGAGAGGAGAGGATGAACCAGCAAGGTTGGACCTTGTATTCACCATGAGTAGTTCGGACATTGAGGGTATCATGTATGAAAGGCCCCTGGGAGCTAGTGATCATGTGGTTCTGTGCTTCGACTACATAGTTGAGCTCCAAGTGGAGAGAGTAGCAGGAATAGGCTGGGAAAAACCAAACTACAAAAGGGGGAACTACTCAGGCATGAGGAACTTCCTTCAAGACATTCAGTGGGAGAGGGAACTGACAGGAAAACCAGTACAAGAAATGATGGACTATGTAGCAACAAAATGCAAGGAGGCAGAGGAGAGGTTTGTTCCCAAGGGAAACAGAAATAATGGGAAGAACAGAACGAGTCCTTGGTTCACCCAAAGGTGTAGGGAGGCAAAAACTAGGTGTACTAGATAATGGAAAAGGTACAGAAGACAGAGAACTCAGGAAAATAAAGAAATCAGCCGAAGAGCCAGAAACGAATATGCACAGATAAGAAGGGAGGCTCAGAGACAATATGAAAATGACATAGCATCAAAAATAAAGACTGACCCGAAGCTGTTGTACAGCCACATCAGGAGGAAAACAACAGTCAAGGACCAGGTAATCAGACTGAGGAAGGGTGATGGGGAATTCACAAGAAACGACCGAGAGGTATGTCAGGAGCTCAACACAAGATTTAAAGAGGTATTTACAGTGGAAACCAGTAGGACTCCAAGAAATCAGAACAGGGGGGCACACCAGCAAGTGCTGGATGAGGTACATATAATCAAGGAGGAGGTGAAGAAGCTGCTATGCGAACTTGACACCTCAAAGGCGGTGGGACCAGACAACATCTCTCCATGGGTCCTTAAAGAGGGAGCAGAGATATTGTGTGAGCCATTAACAAAGATCTTCAACACATCAGTAAGGATTCGTTTAAGACTCTGTACACCATCTACGTCAGGCCCATACTGGAGTATGCAGCACCAGTTTGGAATCCACACCTAGTCAAGCACGTCAAGAAATTAGAGAAAGTGCAAAGGTTTGCAACAAGACTAGTCCCAGAGCTACGGGGATTGTCCTATGAAGAAAGGTTGAGGGAAATCGGCCTGACGACACTGGAGGCCAGGAAGGTCAGGGGAGACATGATAACGACATATAAAATACTGCGCGGAATAGACGAGGTGGACAAAGACGGGATGTTCCAGAGATGGGACACAGACACAAGAGGTCACAATTGGAAGTTGAAGACTCAGATGAATCAAAGGGATGTTAGGAAGTATTTCTTCAGTCATAGAGTAGTCAGGCCATGGAATAGCCTAGAAAGTGATGTGGTGGAGGCAGGAACCATACATAGTTTTAAGGCGAGGTATGATAGAGCTCATGGGGCAGGGAGAGAGAGGACCTAGTAGCAATCAGCGAAGAGGCGGGGCCAGGAGCTGTGACTCGACCCCTGCAACCACAAATAGGTGAGCACACACACACACACACACACACACACACACACACACACACCAGGAGCTCGGACTCGACCCCCGCAACCTCAACTAGGTGAGTACACACACAGACACACACACATTTTGAAGACACAGATGAATCACAGGGATGTTAGGAAGTATTTCTTCAGCCACAGAGTAGTCAGGAAGTGGAATAGTTTGGGAAGCGATGTAGTGGATTCAGGATACATACATAGCTTTAAGCAGAGATATGATAAAGCTCACGGTTCAGGGAGAGTGACCTAGTAGCGACCAGTGAAAACGCGGGGCCAGGAGCTAGGACTCGACCCCTGCAACCACAAATAAGTGAGTACAAATAGGTGAGTACACACACACACACATACACACACATGACACAGAAACAAGGGGGTCACAACTCGAAGCTGAAGAGTCAGACGAGTCAAAGGGATGTTAGGAAGTACTTCTTCAGTCATAGAGTTGTCAGGAAGTGGAATAGTCTAGCAAGTGATGTAGTGGAGGCAGGAACCATACATAGCTTTAAGACGAGGTGTGACAAAGCTCAGGGAGCAGAGAGAGAGAGAGAGAGAGAGAGAGAGAGAGAGAGAGAGAGAGAGAGAGAGAGAGAGAGAGAGAGAGAGAGGACCTAGCATCGATCAGTGAAGAGGCGGGGCCAGGAGCTGAGTCTCGACCCCTGCAACCACAATTAGGTGAGTACACACAGAGGAGACAGGAGAAGCAAGAGACTACATAATAGGAACACTTCAGTCTGGAGGTCCCAAGGTGGTAATTGCAGTGATGTATAACCCACCACAGAACAGCAGGAGGCCAAGCAAAGAGTATGATGAGAGTAATAGAGCAATGGTTGACAGACTGACAGAAGTGGTCAGAAAGGCTCATGCGAGCAGGGCAATGCTGCTGATCATGGGTGACTTCAACCACAAGGAAATTGACTAGGAAAACCTGGAGCCACATGGGGGCCCGGAAACGTGGAGGACTAAGATGATGGAGGTGGTAATGGAAAACCTCATGCACCAACACGTAAAGAACACTACCAGAGAGAGAGGAGAAGATGAACCAGCGAGACTGGACCTAATATTCACCTTGGGTAGTGCATATATTGAGGACATCACATATGAAAGGCCCCTCGGGGCCAGAGTAATTATGTGGTTCTGAGCTTCGAATACATAGTAGAGGTGTAAGTGGAGAGGGAAACAGGAAGGGCAGGACGAATGAAGCCAAACTACAAGAGAGGGGATTACACAAGCATAAAGAATTTCCTGCATGGGGTTCAGTGGGACTGAGAACTGGCAGGGAAGTCAGTAAATGAGATGATGGAATATATGACAACAATATGCAAGGAAGCTGAGGAGAGGTTTGTACCCAAGGGTAACAGAAATAACGAGAAGGCCACGATGAGCCCGTGGTTTACACAAAGGTGTAGAGAGGCCAAAACCAAGTGCGCTAGACAATAGAAGGCATAGGACCCAGGAGAATAAGGAAAGAAGTAGAAGTCATAGAGCCAGAAATAAATATGCACAGGTAAGAAGAGAGGCCCAAGGGTAATACGAAAATGACATAGCAGCGAAAATTGAATCTGACCCGAAGCTGTTATACAGCCACATCAGGAGGAAAACGACAATCAAGGACCAAGTAATCAGGCTGAGGAAGGAAGGAGGGGAGATCACCAGAAACGACCATGAGGTATATGAGGAGCTCAACATGAGAATCAAAGAAGTGTTCACATAGGAGACAGAAGGGACTCCAGAAAGACGGAGAGGTGAGGTACACCACCAAGTGTTGGACACAATGCATACAACCGAGGAAGAAGTGAAGGGGCTGCTAAACGAGTTAGATACCTCAAAGGCGATGGGGCTGGATAACATCTCTCCATGGGTCCTGAGAGAGGGAGCAGAGGTGCTATGTGTACCATTAACAACAATCTTCAACACATCTATGGAAACAGGGCGACTACCTGAGGTATGGAAGATAGCAAATGTAGTCCTAATTTTTAAAAAAGGAGACAAACACGAAGCATTAAACTACAGATCGGTGTCACTGACATGTATAGTATGCAAATTCCAGAAGATCATCAGGAGAAGAGTGATGGAGCACCTAGAAAGGAAGGAGCTTATCAGCGGCAGCCAGCACTGTTTCAAGGATGGAAAATCCTATGTCACAAACCTACTGGAGCTTTATGACTGGTGACAGCAGTAAGAAGGGAGAGAGAGGGGTGGGTTGATTGCATTTTCATGGACTGTAAGGTGTTTGACACAGTTCCACACAAGAGATTAGTGCAAAAGCTGGAGGACCATTCAGGGATTACAGGAAGGCACTGTAATGGATCAGGGAATACCTGTCGGGAAGACAACAGCGAATCATGGTACGTGGCGAGGCGTCAGAGTGGGTGCATGTAACGAGAAGGGTTCCATAGGGGTCAATCCTAGGACCGGTGCTGTTTCTGGTATTTATGAACTACGTGAGGGAAGGAATAGACTCTGAAGTGTCCCTGTTTGCAGATGATGTAAGGTTGATGAGAAGAATTCAGTTGGACAGGTATCAGGGAGAACTACAAAGGGATCTTGACAGGCTGCAGGCATGATCCAGCAATTGGCTCCTGGAGTTCAACCCCACCAAGTGCAAAGTTATGAAGATTGGGAAAAACAAAGAAGGCCACAAACGGAGTAAAACCTAGGGGGCCAGAGGCTACAAACCTCACTCAAGGAAAGGGATCTTGGGGTGAGTATAACACCGAGCACATCTCCTGAGGCGCACATCACCCAAATAACTGCTGCAGCATATGGGCGCCTAGCAAACCTAAGAACAGCATTTCGACATCTTAATAAGGAATCGTTCAGGACCCTGTACACTGCGTACGTTAGGCCTATACTGGAATATGCAGCACCAGTTTGGAACCCAAACACGTACGGAAACTAGAGAAAGTGCAAAGGTTTGCAACTAGACTGGTCTCGGAGTTAAGGGGTATGTCCTACGAGGAGAGGTTAGGAGGAATCGACCTGACGACTCTGGAGGATAGGAGAGATAGGAGGATATGATAACAACATACAAAATACTGAGAGGAATCGACAAAGTGGACAGAGACAGGATGTTCCATATTTGGGCCACAGCAACAAGGGGGTCACAGTTGGAAGTTGAAGACTCAGATGAATCACAGGGATGTTAGGAAGTATTTCTTCAGCCACAGAGTTGGCAGAAAGTGGAACAGTCTGGGAAGTGCTGTAGTGGAGGCAGGATCCATACATAGCTTTAAGAAGAGGTATGATAAAGCTCATGGAGCGGTAAAAGTGACCTAGTAGCGGCCAGCGAAGACGCGGGGCCAGGAGCTGTGACTTGACCCCTGCAACCACAAGTAGGTGAGTACACACACACAGTATAAGTCGCTAGGGGTGACTCTTTTTTTGTAAGTATAAAGTCACACTAATAAAGGTCTCTTTTTGCTCTCTGTGTTTTACTAATAACAGTTATTCTTCACGTTCACGTAGTTTCCATAACAGTTATTCTTCACGTTCACGTAGTTTCCATAACAGTTATTCTTCACGTTCACGTAGTTTCCATAACAGTTATTCTTCACGTTCACGTAGTTTCCATAACAGTTATTCTTCACGTTCACGTAGTTTCAATAACAGTTATTCTTCACGTTCACGTAGTTTCCATAACAGTTATTCTTCACGTTCACGTAGTTTCCATAACAGTTATTCTTCACGTTCACGTAGTTTCAATAACAGTTATTCTTCACGTTCACGTAGTTTCCATAACAGTTATTCTTCACGTTCACGTAGTTTCAATAACAGTTATTCTTCACGTTCACGTAGTTTCCATAACAGTTATTCTTCACGTTCACGTAGTTTCCATAACAGTTCATATGAGGACTGATATGTATCACAGCGGTAAACAACCACTTCACAAATATCATAAACTTATCTAATCATTATTTTCAGTATATTTTAATTATATTTACAGAGAAGCAATTACTGCAATCTGCAACAGTCGCCACAACAACTGGTCAATGGTCTGTACCTGTTGCTGGCACTAACAGAGGCTCGAGGATATGCAATGCTGGAGTTTGCATGGATGATGCTGCGTGTGTACAATGAAGGTAACTTGTACTCAACATTAAACACCTTAGTACTCTCATAACTTTATCTTAACTAACTTGGTATGAAGGGAAATATACATCACAGTAAACATATACATATACTGAATGTTTTGTTTTGTTTTTTGTAAAGAAGACTTCATTATGTCGTTATTTGCTTGTCAGTAGAACCTGCATAATATTATTCCTAATATATTTGTTATACTTGCAGGAAACTTCACAGTGGAGCAGGAAGTATCCAAGAAGTTGTATCTACAATACTCAGAAGATATAATGCGGGAGGCCAGGTCAGTGTTGGTGCAGGAGTCACGGGAGTTTATGAGATGTGACCCACGGACACACGTACAGGGAGAAACTTACGTACAAATAACTGAACTCTTGCAGGTATGTACAACTTGTTAAGATTTTAATGACACACAAGAATCAAGGGGAATTATTTTCACATATTTAAGAAATTGAAAAAAAATTAATGAAAAATTAGAAAGAGAAAAAGAGAGAGAAAAATATAAACAATATATATATATATCTATATCTTGTCATGTAGGGGGGTAATGATTAGGGGAATACCGGGGGTAAGAGGGAGTCAGTAGGTAGGTGACAGGCGAGGCAGTAGGAGGGATGAGTGCGGAGATTGGTAGGTAATGTGAGGTCACTGGTGACTACAACTTCACCTCTCATTACTCACCACACTAGTCACCCTCTCACTATTTGAAATAAAATAATGAATAAAAGAGCAAATGACGGGGAAAGTGAATATTACTATTCTACTCAAACACAGTTTATTATTAAGTCTTTGTACAATAATATATTTGGGAATAGGAGTACATCATTGGGGTGGTACATATAAGCAGTGAGACAGGGAATACAATAAACTTGGCGAAAATGAATGTAACTTACAATATAGTTCAGAGGACAGTTCACTACAGGAACTAAGCCACAGGTCCCAAGACCTACACAGCACAAGTACTGCTCCAAGCCAGTACTCTGCCCAGTGCCTCCAACAGTCTCCTCCAGAGACTTCAGCAGCCTTCTCCCGAGCCCTGCACCCCAGCAGCAGCTCCGCTCGAAGTCTCTCTGCTCAGAGCTCTGCACCCAGGGCAGAGCTCTATCCGAATCTCCCCTGCTCAGCTATTCCTTGGGCTTATATGGTGGTCCAAGCACACCCCACAACCACGTGTACGACCTGACGCCTGGATTTGACGCCAGTGACGAACAAAGGTGCTGAAACTTAAGCCGAAAAGGCGTGTCTCTGACAGACATTTGCCAAGGCAAGGTGACCGTATAATTGGTTAAATTAGGTCTCCCCAGAGACCTCACAAGCCCAGCTGAACTACATCACAATATATATATATATATATATATATATATATATATATATATATATATATATATATATATATATATATATATATATATATATATATATATATATATATATATCAATATTTCCTTTGGTTTATATAAATTAGATCCATTTATAATTAATAGAATTTGGGAAGAATTTAATAATACACTGGACAAATAATAATTTTTAAATTTTCTTGGGTAGAATAGTTTGTGGGTGAGTTGTGCAAAGGACCTATCCAAGTTGGGTCGGCGCGCGTCAGGTGTTTAACCGTTGTGGGATCTGATAGTGAGGTGCTGGCCAGACCCCTTATATAGCTTCCTTGGATGCTTTACTTTCATAGTTCCTTGATAGTGTGAGCTTGGAATTTCTCTATTCTTTCAGAGTGGTTGTTTTGCATATATATATATATATATATATATATATATATATATATATATATATATATATATATATATATATATATATATATATATATATATATCTGATGATAACACTTATCTGTGTTATCTCTCTGATGATAACATTTATGTATGTTATCTCTCCGATAACATTTATCTATTCTGTCTCATAATTTCTTTGATCAGAGAATATTTTGTCTTTTTCTCACAGTGTTAATGTTGTTAAGAATACCTTGCAAGGCGATACCAATAATTCGCTATTTTCCCTTCTAAGGTTTTCGTTCATAACTGGATAACGGCTCATCTGGCCGGTTACAATCTTTTAACAATAGAGTACCATTCCTCTAAACAGAGTTCTACTGCGTCGGTGTAATATTCACTGCTGTGTTGTCAACTTCACTGTTGTGTTGTCAACACTTCACCGCTGTGTTGTCAACACTTCACTGCTTTGATACCAACTTCACAGCTTTGATACCGACTTCACTGCTTTGATATCAACTTCACTGCTTTGATATCAACTTCACAGCTTTGATACCAACTTCACTGCTTTGATATCAACTTCACTGCTTTGATATCAACTTTACAAGTAGGAGTAATAATTGTGGCTCCGGGTGAAAGAAGGCCGGGGAAAAGAGTGGACAATAAATATTCTTAAAATATTTTATTATTGAAAATTTAACAAAATAATATGTACCTGCTGTAATACTTTTTCATGATATATATATATTTTTTTTCAGGGTTATATTGAGAATGAAGTAGACATGAATTCAGGAGGATCATGTTCACAAAACTGTGGCTATTATCAACACGCGAAGGCTGAGGGTTGCTACATGCCACAGTCACAGTACTGTGGTAAACACCGTCGCTGTCAGGGTACCATACACGACTGTCAGTTTTATGATGCGGATGCTTGGGTGTGCTTGTCTAGAAATCCTTACAGACGGTACGACTTCATTCAGTATGAGAGTAAACTGAGACTTGGACCCAACACAGAATGTGAAGGCTCAGAAATGAAGGTGGACTCCTGGTGGAGGTTCTTCTTCCACTGTTCTTATTGCCTGTGTCTTTGTGATGATGACAAGTCAGCCACCACTGATCGTTACATCAGCCTGATCCCAGCACTCAGTGATGTCAACAATAATAAGGTAAGATTCCTAAATTAAATTAAAATGTCAACCTTTTCTTTATCATCTGTTTCCCACTGATGGTTCAACAGTGTCTTGTAGTGAGGTTCTCACCACACAGTATAGTGCTCTTGTACTGAAGTTCTCACCACACAGTATGGGTTTAACAGTGTCTTGTAGTGAGGCTCTCACCTCACAGTATGGGTTTAACAGTGTCTTGTAGTGAGGTTCTCACCACACAGTATGGGTTTAACAGTGTCTTGTAGTGACTGGCCATGTAGTCAGAAACTGTAAGGCTGGAGATGATGTCCTGGTAGTCAGTAAATGGGCGGCTGATAGTGCTGTCCTGGGAGACAGTAATGGTGAAGCTGGAGGTGCTGTCCTGGGAGACAGTAATGGTGAAGCTGGAGATGCTGTCCTGGGAGACAGTAATGGGGAAGCTGGAGATGCTGTCCTGGGAGACAGTAATGGTGAAGCTGGAGATTTTGTCCAGGTAGTCGGGAATTATACGCAGGAAGGAATACATATAAATGACCTCATAGGGGACAGAAGCCATAGTAGGGAAACAAGTGTAGTCAAAGAAAAGATAAAACCAATATTGCAAACTAGAAATACCACAGGAAATAGCAAACAAGAGGACTCCACTAGCAATAGTGAGGATATATTACCAAAAACAACTGGTGGGAGCTCCATTGTTGGTGCTAGGGAGGATAGAAGTAAGACAGGGAAACATGCACCAACAGGGAATACAGTCACAGAAACCCAAGGCAAACGGAAACCAAGCCTGTGTACATACTATGCACTCGGTATCTGCTGGCATGGGAAATCTGGAAAAACAGATGGGACGTGCAACTATGACCACCCTAGAAAATGCCATGCACATATGACAATAGGAAAATGCAAACTCCCTTCCTGTAAGCTTTTTCACCCTGAACTGTGTACCTCTTCAGTACAGGAAAGACTGTGCTATAACTTAAATTGCCAGGCATACCATCTAAAGGGGACAAAAAGATACAAAACATCCAGGCCAGGGGAAAACCTGGGTAGCCACAGCCACTCAAGAGGGAGAGGTTTTTTAGTGCCAGGAAGGAAAAAAAACTGGCAGGAAATGGCAGAAATCGTACACCAAATCCAGTCATTCCTGGAGTGGAACCACAGTCGATGGCTTCCACTCCAAACCAACAGATACAGATACTAATGCCGGAAAAAAAATCCCCCCCCCAGTACCAACAATACCACCAGTCCGATAACATTCTTCTTTGCAAATATACAGGGTCTAAAGGCAGCAACAAACAACAAAATACCTTTCATCCGTGGACTGCTTGCAGAGGCAAAGGCAATGTTCGCGGCTTTCACTGAGACCCACATAAAGGATCACTTGGACAACGAAATATGGATCCCAGGTTACAACCTATACAGATGTGACAGAGTGAACAGGCAAAAGGGGGGGGGGGTTGGCCTGTACATTGCAGAGTCACTTGTTTGCACAGAACTGCTAAATGCCTCAAATGATGTAGTGGAAGTTTTAGCAGTAAAGGTCGAGAACCAAAACCTAGTCATTGTGGTAATCTACAAGCCTCCGGATGCAACATCCCAGCAATTCCAGGAACAGCTGTTAAAAATTGACCACTGTCTGGAAAACCTTCCAGCTCCTGCACCCAACATCTTGCTCCTGGGGGATTTCAACTTAAGGCACCTAAAATGGAGGAATATAGCAAATAATATTGTTGCAGTAATAACACCAGGAGGCAGCTCTGATGAAAACTCACACTCACGCGAGCTTTTAAATCTCTGCACAAAATTCAATTTAAACCAGCAAATAATAGAGCCTACTAGACTGGAGAATACACTAGACCTCATCTTCACTAACAATGATGATCTGATAAGAAATGTCACCATATCAAAAACAATATACTCAGATCACAACATAATTGAGGTTCAGTCATGTATGCGCGGAGCCCCAGACCGACATAATGAGATTAGTCACGAGGGAGCATTCTCCAAATTCAACTTCAATAACAAAAACATAAAGTGGGACCAAGTAAACCAAGTCCTAACCGATATAAGCTGGGAAGATATACTAAGCAACACAGACCCCAACTTATGCCTAGAACAGATTAACTCGGTGGCACTCGATGTATGCACAAGGCTTATTCCTCTAAGAAAAAGGAGGAGTAGATGTAAAACAGAAAGAGACAGGCGCTCCCTTTACAGGCGACGGAAAAGAATAACAGAGCGGCTAAAAGAGGTCAATATATCTGAAATGCGTAGGGAGACACTGGTCAGAGAAATAGCAAGCATCGAACTTAAGCTAAAAGAATCCTTTAGGAGTCAGGAATCGCGGGAAGAACTAAAAGCCATAAATGAAATCGAAAAAAACCCAAAGTATTTCTTGTCCTATGCCAAATCAAAATCGAGAACAACGTCCAGTATTGGGCCCCTACTTAAACAAGATGGGTCCTACACAGATGACAGCAAGGAAATGAGTGAGCTACTTAAGTCCCAATATGACTCAGTTTTTAGCAAGCCGCTAACCAGACTGAGAGTCGAAGATCAAAATGAATTTTTTATGAGAGAGCCACAAAATTTGATTAACACAAGCCTATCCGATGTTATCCTGACGCCAAATGACTTCGAACAGGCGATAAATGACATGCCCATGCACTCTGCCCCAGGGCCAGACTCATGGAACTCTGTGTTCATCAAGAACTGCAAGAAGCCCCTGTCACGAGCCTTTTCCATCCTATGGAGAGGGAGCATGGACACGGGGGTCGTCCCACAGTTACTAAAAACAACAGACATAGCCCCACTCCACAAAGGGGGCAGTAAAGCAACAGCAAAGAACTACAGACCAATAGCACTAACATCCCATATCATAAAAATCTTTGAAAGGGTCCTAAGAAGCAAGCTCACCACCCATCTAGAAACCCATCAGTTACACAACCCAGGGCAACATTGGTTTAGAACAGGTCACTCCTGTCTGTCTCAACTATTGGATCACTACGACAAGGTCCTAAATGCACTAGAAGACAAAAAGAATGCAGATGTAATATATACAGACTTTGCAAAAGCCTTCGACAAGTGTGACCATGGCGTAATAGCGCACAAAATGCATGCTAAAGGAATAACAGGAAAAGTCGTTCGATGGATCTATAATTTCCTCACTAACAGAACACAGAGAGTAGTCGTCAACAGAGTAAAGTCCGAGGCAGCTACGGTGAAAAGCTCTGTTCCACAAGGCACAGTACTAGCTCCCATCTTGTTCCTCATCCTCATATCCGACATAGACAAGGATGTCAGCCACAGCACCGTGTCTTCCTTTGCAGATGACACCCGAATCTCCATGACAGTGTCTTCCATTGCAGACACTGCAAAGCTCCAGGCGGACATCAACCAAATCTTTCAGTGGGCTGCAGAAAACAATATGAAGTTCAACGATGAGAAATTTCAATTACTCAGATATGGTAAACATGAGGAAATTAAATCTTCATCAGAGTACAAAACAAATTCTGGCCACAAAATAGAGCGAAACACCAACGTCAAAGACCTGGGAGTGATCATGTCGGAGGATCTCACCTTCAAGGACCATAACATTGTATCAATCGCATCTGCTAGAAAAATGACAGGATGGATAATGAGAACCTTCAAAACTAGGGAGGCCAAGCCCATGATGACACTCTTCAGGTCACTTGTTCTATCTAGGCTGGAATATTGCTGCACACTAACAGCACCTTTCAAGGCAGGTGAAATTGCCGACCTAGAAAATGTACAGAGAACTTTCACGGCGCACATAACGGAGATAAAACACGTCAATTATTGGGAGCGCTTGAGGTTCCTAAACCTGTATTCCCTGGAACGCAGGAGGGAGAGATACATGATTATATACACCTGGAAAATCCTAGAGGGACTAGTACCGAACTTGCACACGAAAATCACTCACTACGAAAGCAAAAGACTTGGCAGACGATGCACCATCCTCCCAATGAAAAGCAGGGGTGTCACTAGCACGTTAAGAGACCATACAATAAGTGTCAGGGGCCCGAGACTGTTCAACTGCCTCCCAGCACATAAGGGGGATTACCAACAGACCCCTGGCAGTCTTCAAGCTGGCACTGGACAAGCACCTAAAGTCAGTTCCGGATCAGCCGGGCTGTGGCTCGTACGTTGGTTTGCGTGCAGCCAGCAGCAACAGCCTGGTTGATCAGGCTCTGATCCACCAGGAGGCCTGGTCACAGACCGGGCCGCGGGGGCGTTGACCCCCGGAACTCTCTCCAGGTAAACTCCAGGTAAACACAGTATGGGTTTAACAGTGTCTTGTAGAGAGGTTCTCACCACACAGTATGGGTTTAACAGTGTCTTGTAGTGAGGTTCTCACCACACAGTATGGGTTTAACAGTGTCTTGTAGTGAGGTTCTCACCACACAGTATGGGTTTAACAGTGTCTTGTAGTGAGGTTCTCACCACACAGTATGGGTTTAACAGTGTCTTGTAGTGAGGTTCTCACCACACAGTATGGGTTTAACAGTGTCTTGTAGTGAGGTTCTCACCACACAGTATGGGTTTAACAGTGTCTTGTAGTGAGGTTCTCACCACACAGTATGGGTTTAACAGTGTCTTGTAGTGAGGTTCTCATCACACAGTATGGGTTTAACAGTGTCTTGTAGTGAGGTTCTCACCACTCAGTATGGGTTTAACAGTGTCTTGTAGTGAGGTTGTCACCACACAGTATGGGTTTAACAGTGTCTTGTAGTGAGGTTCTCACCACACAGTATGGGTTTAACAGTGTCTTGTAGTGAGGTTCTCACCACACAGTATGGGTTTAACAGTGTCTTGTAGTGAGGTTGTCACCACACAATATGGGTTTAACAGTGTCTTGTAGTGAGGTTGTCACCACACAGTATGGGTTTAACAGTGTCTTGTAGTGAGGTTCTCACCACACAGTATGGGTTTAACAGTGTCTTGTAGTGAGGTTCTCACCACACAGTATGGGTTTAACAGTGTCTTGTAGTGAGGTTCTCACCACACAGTATGGGTTTAACAGTGTCTTGTAGTGAGGTTCTCACCACACAGTATGGGTTTAACAGTGTCTCGTAGTGAGGTTCTCACCACACAGTATGGGTTTAACAGTGTCTTGTAGTGAGGTTCTCACCACACAGTATGGGTTTAACAGTGTCTCGTAGTGAGGTTCTCACCACACAGTATAAAACACCACGTCTTAGCTCACACAATTACTAATAATTATTATCTTCATCAACAGTATTAAACAGTATTATTAATATTGTAGAGGAAATTCTGTCAATAACTACGGACTTTTGCAACCTGGTGATGTTTTATCGCCAATACATCTTCACAGTGTTTGACTGGATTGAGTTACAGCTCCTGGACCTCTGCAAGATGTTATCCTCAGCTGTTGAGCGTGTTGAGTGTTTATCCTCAGCTGATCTGAGGTTATTAACCTACAGTTTCTAGAATATTTAAAAGAATTATTAAATATATGTTAAACAATATTGACAACTTGATGACTAAGACACCTGTGCAACAACTGTGCAACACCTGTGCAACACATGTGAAACACCTGACTGTTTTGATACATTTAGCGTACACTGGCCTTCTTAAGTCAAATATAGAGGTGATTAAATATGGAGACAGCAAGATCAACGACGAGGTAAACATGATGATATCAGTACATCAACTTTCTGCTATTGCTGTTGCGCACATTGAGGTACAGAGCGTGCATTGAGGTATAGAACGTGCATTGAGGTACAGAACGTGCATTGAGGCATAGAACGTGCATTGAGGTACAGAGCGTGCATTGAGGCATAGAACGTGCATTGAGGCATAGAACGTGCATTGAGGCATAGAACGTTCATTGTGGCATAGAACGTGCATTGAGGCACAGAACGTGCATTGAGGTACAGAGCGTGCATTGAGGCACAGAACGTGCATTGAGGCATAGAACGTGCATTGAGGCATAGAACGTGCATTGAGGCACAGAGCGTGCATTGAGGTACAGAACGTGCATTGAGGCATAGAACGTGCATTGAGGCATAGAACGTGCATTGAGGCATAGAACGTGCATTGAGGCATAGAACGTGCATTGAGGCACAGAGCGTGCATTGAGGTACAGAGCGTGCATTGAGGCACAGAACGTGCATTGAGGTACAGAGCGTGCATTGAGGCACAGAACGTGCATTGAGGCATAGAACGTGCATTGAGGCATAGAACGTGCATTGAGGCACAGAGCGTGCATTGAGGTACAGAACGTGCATTGAGGCATAGAACGTGCATTGAGGCACAGAACGTGCATTGAGGCATAAAACGTGCATTGAGGCACAGAACGTGCATTGAGGCATAGAACGTGCATTGAGGCATAGAACGTGTATTGAGGCATAGAACGTGTATTGAGGCACAGAGCGTGCATTGAGGCACAGAGCGTGCATTGAGGCACAGAGCGTGCATTGAGGCACAGAACGTGCATTGAGGCACAGAGCGTGCATTGAGGCATAGAACGTGCGTTGAGGCATAGAACGTGCATTGAGGCATAGAACGTGCATTGAGGCATAGAACGTGCATTGAGGCATAGAACGTGCATTGAGGCATAGAACGTGCATTGAGGCACAGAACGTGCATTGAGGCATAGAACGTGCATTGAGGCATAGAACGTGCATTGAGGCATAGAACGTGCATTGAAGCACAGAACGTGCATTGAGGCATAGAACGTGCATTGAGGCACAGAGCGTGCATTGAGGCATAGAACGTGCATTGAGGCATAGAACGTGCATTGAGGCATAGAACGTGCATTGAAGCACAGAACGTGCATTGAGGCATAGAACGTGCATTGAAGCACAGAACGTGCATTGAGGCATAGAACGTGCATTGAGGCACAGAGCGTGCATTGAGGCACAGAACGTGCATTGAGGCATAGAAAGTGCATTGAGACATAGAACGTGCATTGAGGCATAGAACGTGCATTGAAGCACAGAACGTGCATTGAGGCATAGAACGTGCATTGAGGCACAGAGCGTGCATTGAGGCACAGAACGTGCATTGAGGCATAGAAAGTGCATTGAGACATAGAACGTGCAGTGAGACACAGAGCGTGCATTGAGGCATAGAACGTGCATTGAGGCACAGAGCGTGCATTGAGGCATAGAACGTGCATTGAGGCATAGAACGTGCATTGAGGCACAGAACGTGCATTGAGGCATAGAAAGTGCATTGAGGCATAGAACGTGCATTGAGGCACAGAACGTGCATTGAGGCATATAACGTGCATTGAGGCATAGAACGTGCATTGAGGCACAGAACGTGCATTGAGGCACAGAACGTGCATTGATGCATAGAACGCGCATTGAGGAATAGAACGTGCATTGAGGCACAGAACACGCATTGAGGCATAGAACGTGCATTGAGGCACAGAACGTGCATTGAGGCACAGAACGTGCATTGAGGCATAGAACGTGCATTGAGGCACAGAACGTGCATTGAGGCATAGAACGTGCATTGAGGCACAGAACGTGCATTGAGGCATAGAACGTGCATTGACGCACAGAACGTGCATTGAGGCATAGAACGTGCATTGAGGCACAGAACGCGCATTGAGGCACAGAGCGTGCATTGAGGCACAGAACGTGCATTGAGGCACAGAACGTGCATTGAGGCACAGAACGTGCATTGAAGCACAAAGCGTGCATTGAGGCACAGAACGTGCATTGAGGCACAGAACGTGCATTGAGGCACAGAACGTGCATTGAGGCACAGAGCGTGCATTGAGGCACAGAACGTGCACTGAGGCACAGAACGTGCATTGAGGCACAGAGCGTGCGGTGAGGCACAGAGTGTGCATTGAAGCACAGAGCGTGCATTGAGGCACAGAACGTGCATTGAGGCACAGAACGTGCATTGAGGCACAGAACGCGCATTGAGGCACAAAGCGTGCATTGAGGCACAGAACGTGCATTGAGGTACAGAACGTGCATTGAGGCACAGAACGTGCATTGAGGCACAGAACGTGCACTGAGGCACAGAACGTGCATTGAGGTACAGAACGTGCATTGAGGCACAGAACGCGCATTGAGGCACAGAATGTGCATTGAGGCACAGAGCGTGCACTGAGGCACAGAACGCGCATTGAGTCACAGAACGTGCATTGAGGTACAGAATGTGCGTTGAGACCCAGAACGTGCATTGAGGCACAGAAAGTGCATTGATCCACAGAACGTGCATTGAGGCACAGAGCGTGCACTGAGGCACAGAGCGTGCACTGAGGCACAGAACGTGCATTGAGGCACAGAGCGTGCACTGAGGCACAGAGCGTGCATTGAGGCACAGAGCGTGCATTGAGGCAAAGTGCGTGCATTGAGGCACAGAGCGGGCATTGAGGCACAGAACGTGCACCGAGGCGCAGAGCGTGCATTGCGGCACAGAGCGTGCATTGAGGCACAGAGCGTGCACTGAGGCACAGAGCGTGCATTGAGGCACAGAGCGTGCACTGAGGCACAGAACGTGCATTGAGGCACAGAGCGTGCACTGAGGCACAGAGCGTGCATTGAGGCACAGAGCGTGCATTGAGGCACAGAGCGTGCATTGAGGCACAGAGCGTGCATTGAGGCAAAGAGCGTGCATTGAGGCACAGAGCGTGCACTGAAGCACAGAGCGTGCATTGAGGCACAGAGCGTGCATTGAGGCACAGAGCGTGCACTGAGGCACAGAGCGTGCATTGAGGCACAGAGCGTGCATTGAGGCAAAGAGCGTGCATTGAGTCACAGAGCGGGCATTGAGGCACAGAACGTGCACCGAGGCACAGAGCGTGCATTGCGGCACAGAGCGTGCATTGAGGCAAAGAGCGTGCATTGAGGCACAGAGCGTGCATTAAGGAACAGAGCGTGCATTGAGGCACAGATCGCTGCGCTGCAGTTACACAGTCAGGGGCTTCCTTTCTCGGATATCGATGCCACTGCAATACATGTAGTGTGTTGTGTAACCCCTGGAGGCAGTACATGAAGCCCTGGTGGAGAAGCCTCTGGAGGCGGCACATGAGGACCTGGCGGAGAAGCCTCTGGAGGCGGCACATGAGGACCTGGCGGAGAAGCCTCTGGAGGCAGCACATGAAGCTCTGGAGAAGAAGCCTCTGGAGGCAGTACATGAAGCTCTGGTGGAGAAGCCTTAAAGTACATATATGTAAACATATTTTTGAGTATGAATGCACACAGATTCCGCAGGTTAGGTAAAGTTTGTCAGGAAACAGACACGTGTTTTTTGAGGCTGGTCTTAGTCATATGATGACCAGCTGCTGGAACTTTTGGTCATCTGACCGAGACCTTCTGCTGGCTTACCGCATCGTAAGGGTTCTTAAATGGAGATATCGTAGGTTGAAGGTAGACACACTTGTGGGATGGTAACTATATTGTCAGTCTGAGATGGTGAGGGATGGAGCCCAGCTGCCTTGCCTGTCTGCTGAATGGTCTGCCGCCGAGTGAGAGCGGGGCAGAGATATGAGCCTACACATGTGCATCCCGTGACGTCACACAAAGCCACAGGCCTACAAGGGATCTCGTATCTAAAGCAGATGGATGATACTAATATGCTATACTATATAATACAGGGAATACAGGGATCAGCAACTATGCTGACACTGGCTTACCGGTCCACCTCTTGAAAAAATTATGGTTACAGATTCCACACCGATGACAATTTTTCCTGTTTGTGTTTCATGATTTTTTGCATTTATTACAGGTTGTGACAGGTATTCAGGTCATCAAGTTGAGAGGAGTGATTCATCTACAGGTACAACACGGTCAGACTCTGCCCCAGGGACACGTCAACACTTCTACACTACAGTGGGTTCAGGTGGAGCCTCTCACTATTAACAGGTACAACACAGGTCCAGGTGTAGCCTCTCATTATTAACAGGTACAACACAGGTCCAGGTGTAGTCTCTCACTATTAACAGGTACAACACAGGTCCAGGTGTAGCCTCTCACTATTAACAGGTACAACACAGGTCCAGGTGTAGCCTCTCACTATTAACAGGTACAACACAGGTCCAGGTGTAGCCTCTCACTATTAACAAGTACAGCACAGGTCCAGGTGTAGCCTCTCACTATTAACAGGTACAACACAGGTCCAGGTGTAGCCTCTCACTATTAACAGGTACAGCACAGGTCCAGGTGTAGCCTCTCACTATTAACAGGTACAACACAGGTCCAGGTGTAGCCTCTCACTATTAACAGGTACAACACAGGTCCAGGTGTAGCCTCTCACTATTAACAGGTACAACACAGGTCCAGGTGTAGCCTCTCACTATTAACAGGTACAACACAGGTCCAGGTGTAGCCTCTCACTATTAACAGGTACAGCACAGGTCCAGGTGTAGCCTCTCACTATTAACAGGTACAACACAGGTCCAGGTGTAGCCTCTCACTATTAACAGGTACAACACAGGTCCAGGTGTAGCCTCTCACTATTAACAGGTACAGCACAGGTCCAGGTGTAGCCTCTCACTATTAACAGGTACAGCACAGGTCCAGGTGTAGCCTCTCACTATTAACAGGTAAACTTAGAACAAGTCCACCACTGACCACTTGTCCATATTGAACTTCCTCTGCCACTCTTCAGACCAAGACATTAATTTGTCCAAATCCTCCTGAAGTTCACTGGTATCCTCCTCAGAATGAATCACACGGCCTATTTTTGTATCATCAGCAAATGTTATCATGTCACTTGTAATTCCTTCATCAAGGTCATTAATGTAAATTATGAACAACACTGGGCCTAAAACTGATCCTTGTGGAATGCCACTAGTGACTAATCCCCATTCAGATTTGACCCCATTAATGGAAACTCTGCTTTCTATTGGTAAGCCATGCCTTTATCCATGCTAGAACTTTACCTCCTATACCATGAGCTGCCACTTTTCTTAGGAGTCTCTTGTGAGGTACTCTATCAAAGGCTTTACTAAAATCCAAATAAACAATATCATATTCTTTATCACTATCTACTACCTCAAATGTTTTATTGAAGAACGTCAGTAAATTTGTCAGGCAGGAACGACCTCTCGTGAAACTATGCTGAGATTCAGGCCTCATTTAGTTTATGCTGCACAGTTCTGATCACCGTATTACAAAATGGACATAAATGCACTGGAAAACGTACAAAGGAGGATGACAAAGTTGATCCCATGTATCAGAAATCTTCCCTGTAAGGATAGACTGAGGGTACTGAATCTGCACTCTCTAGAAAGGCGTATAATTAGGGGAGATAAGATAAGATAAGATAAGATAAGATAAGATTTTGTTCGGATTTTTAACCCCGGAGGGTTAGCCACCCAGGATAACCCAAGAAAGTCAGTGCGTCATCGAGGACTGTCTAACTTATTTCCATTGGGGTCCTTAATCTTGTCCCCCAGGATGCGACCCACACCAGTCGACTAACACCCAGGTACCTATTTGCTGCTAGGTGAACAGGACAATAGGTGTAAGGAAACGTGTCGGAATTTCCACCCGCCGGGAATCGAACCCGGGCCCTCCGTGTGTGAAGCGGGAGCTTTAGCCACCAGACCACCGTATAAGTGTATAAGGTGTATAAGTGGAAAACAGGAATAAATAAAGGGGATGTAAATAGCGTGTTGAAAATATCTAGCCAAAACTGCACTCGCAACAGTGGTTTTAAATTGGAAAAATTCAGATTCAGGAAAGATATAGGAAAGCACTGGTTTGGTAATAGAGTTGTGGATGAGTGGAACAAACTCCCGAGTACCGTCATAGAAGCTACGACGTTGTGTAGTTTTAAAAATAGGTTGGATAAATACATGAGTAGATGTGGGTGGGTGTGAGTTGGACCTGACTAGCTTGTGCTACTAGGTCAGATGCCTTGCTCCTTCCTTAAGTGAATGTGACCTGACCTGACTGAGCTGCTTTGGGGATTAGCGTGGACGGTTACAAAGCATGGCTTGCTTCTGCAGTGTTTTAAAAATTGAGGTTGGAGAGTTGAAGGAGGAGGTCTTGCTTCTCCAGGAGGAGATTAGGAGGCTGAAGGTCCACCTCAATGGGTCTGGGAGAGAGTGTGAGGTGGCTGGAGTTGTGGGGAATGAGGCTTCTAGCAGTGAGGTGCAGTCTGTCTCTCGCTGTGAGGAGGCTGTAGGTGGGGAGGTAGCAACGGCTACCAGCAGTGAGGTGCAGTCCAGCACCTGCTACAAGTGGCGAGTGGTAACCAGTAATGGGAGGAGAATCAGAATAAGAAAAGTTAAGAGTGAAAATCTGAAGGTAGGAAATCGCTTCTCTGTTCTTCAGGATGAATGTACTTCAGTGACCAGTGAAGGTAAGGGTACTACTGCCCCTGCTAACAGAGGTAAGCGCATTCTTGTGGTTGGTGACTCTCAGGTAAGATATACTGACCGTGCTTTTTGTAATAGGAATAAGAAGATGAGAGATAGAGTGTGCTTCCCTGGAGCTGGTGTTGGGGACATAGTTAACAGGCTGGGTAATATCATGTCAGGTAATGGGAACAAGCCCATTATTTGTCTCAGTGCTGGTGGAAATGATATTGGGAAGGGTAGGAGAGAAGAGCTGCTAGGTAAGTACAGGTCAGCTATAGATTTCATTAAGTCTAAGGGAGGGGTCCCAATCATATGTAGCATCTTGCCTAGAAGGGGAGTAGGAAATGAATGGTTGTCTTGGGCAATTGGTGTAAAATGCTGGCTAGACAGATACTGCAAGGAACTTGCAATCCCATTCATTGACAACTGGAACAACTTTTATGGCAAACATGATATGTATGCAAGGGATGGGGTACATCTCTCTGGGGCTGGGGTGGTAGCACTTGTAAACTCAATTGAGAAGGCCATTGGTGAAATGCCTATGATTTTAAACTGATAGAAGATAGAGGTATGGGTGCGTGTGGGAAACAAGCAGGTTGCAACACTAGGGTTGGAATCAGTAAATGTATAAAAGGCATTCAGCATGAAGTTATAAATAAAGACAATAGATCAGGTCAGCAAACAAAGGGGGACAGCAGAGGACAGCAAGGGACTAGCTCCCTTAAGGTTTACTATACTAATATCAGGAGTGTAAGAAATAAGATAGATGAGCTAAGATTAATTGCAAGTGCAGGAAACAGATATTATTGCTATAACAGAGACCTGGCTCAATCTGAAAGATAGAGAGCTGCCCTCTGAATGTCACATACAAGTCTATAAATTATTCCACACTGACAGGGTCAACAGGAAGGGTGGTGGAGTAGCGATGTATGTCAGAGACAATTTAAATTGTTGTGTTAGACAAGATATAAAAGTAGAAGCGTCAGCCACTGAATCTGTTTGGTTACAGCTTCTCGAGGGTCGAGAAAAACTAATTTTGGGTGTGATTTACAGGGCCCCAAATCTTGATAGGGAGTGCAGTAAACTTCTATGGGGCGAAATTCGTAAGGCATCTACATACGAAAATGTTGTGCTAATGGGAGATTTCAACTATAGACAGATTGACTGGAGCAATTTGACAGGAAATTTAGAGTCAGGTAACTTTCTTCATACGATCCAGGATTGTTTTTTAAAACAGTTTGTGACAGAGCCAACTAGAGGAAATAACCTCCTTGACATGGTTCTTGCCAGTAGGGAAACACTAATTAATAATCTTGAGGTTAATGATGATCTTGGGGAAAGTGATCACAAATCACTCAGTTTTAATATATCATGGAATTCCCCTAATAATGGCAATCAAGTCTCCGTCCCTGACTTTCGCTTGGCTGATTTCATAGGACTGAAAAATTACTTAGGTGGGCTGAACTGGAATGACCTGACTAAGGGTCAGGTATGTGGTGATGATTGCCGATATGATGCTTTCCAGGGCATAGTTCTAGCTGCTCAGTCAAATTATGTTCCAAATAGGGAAATCAGATCAAACAAAAATGATCCTAAATGGATGAACAATAGATTAAAATATCTGATTGGTCAAAAGAGAGGCATATATAGGCAAATCAAAAGAGGAGAGGGGCAATTAAGAAATCGATATATTCAGTTAAAGAGAGAAATAAAAATGGGAATTAGAAAAGCAAAAAGAGATTATGAGGTTAAAGTTGCAAGAGAATCGAAGACTAACCCAAAAGGATTCTTTCAGGTATACAGAAGTAAGATCAGGGACAAGATTGGCCCACTCAAAAGTTCCTCGGGTCAGCTCACTGACAGTGATAAGGAAATGTGTAGAATTTTTAACACACACTTCCTCTCAGTTTTTACACATGAGGATACCAGCGATATTCCAGTAATGATAAATTATGTAGAACATGACGATAATAAACTGTGCACGATTAGGGTCACAAGTGACATGGTCCTTAGGCAAATAGATAAATTAAAACCTAACAAATCCCCAGGCCCTGATGAACTGTATGCAAGGGTTCTAAAGGAATGTAAAGAGGAGCTTAGCAAACCTTTGGCTAATCTTTTCAACATATCACTACAAACTGGCATGGTGCCAGATAAGTGGAAAATGGCAAATGTGATACCTATTTTCAAAACAGGTGACAGGTCCTTAGCTTCGAACTATAGACCAATAAGCCTAACCTCCATAGTGGGAAAATTTATGGAATCAATAATTGCCGAGGCAGTTCGTAGCCACCTTG